>NC_056726.1:1296205763-1296335763 GCF_019279795.1 Protopterus annectens | reverse complement strand
ATAGTGAAGTGATGCAAGAAATTCTGCAAAATATGTCTATCATAAAGATGTTCAGGAAAATATATGCCATTAATCCTTGCAAAACAATTTCACAAAGACTTCATCCAAGGAACAGCTGAGATTGCAGAAGATATTACATGGTCTACAGAAATGTAATCTGAAAGTGTAGTACAGATTATACAAGGAACAACACATCACTGGTATGTCGAGTATTGTGTATGTACCAGGGAATTATTATGAACCAGTCAAATACCTAGGGATTCCTTGGGTATTTTCTTTGACTCCATGGTCATGACATAAGGAAAAAATGTAATAACTTCAGAGGTGTACAAGCACTAAATGCAGTCATTCAATAACATTACAAGGAAAGGATAACTTGAGCAAATATTAACAGAAAGGAAAGGGATTCAGTCTTATTATTATTTAATAGAAGAAACATGTTTTGTTCCAAGGCTTAATGCTCAGAGATAATACAATAACAGTTCCCAAATCAAATGAAAAAGCAGATGCCTGAGAAGATACATGAATCACATCTAGAAATAGTGGTGTTAAAGGAAAAACAAGAGATATAGTGCGTATAATATAATCATGTTTGTTGTGCACAGTTTGTCTTTCCCTTCCCAAAATACATTTTTTCACAAGTGATTTACTCTCTCTCTCTTTCTCTGCTCAAACCTCTTCTTTTCAAAAGTACACACGTGCCTAGTTCTTGTTACAGTCATCTGCTGGGTCTCAGCTTTGCTCCTCATCAAAACAAGTGCGCATAATAAAGTAAAAGCAGTTTGTTGAAGCCAAGCACGACTTAAATGACCAAACAAGCATTAAGTAAAGATAAACCCACACATCTATTGCTGGTATAAATTATTCAAAAAGCAAATATACCTGTCACACATTACCATTCTGGGAGGGGAATACACTCCAACCCTGACTCTCCACCACAGATATTTACACTCTCAGATCCATCCAGTGATTGCTAGAACATAACCAATTACAGATGTTTATGGTTAACGGTCTCGTAAAGAGTACAAGCCACTTTTTGGTTTGAGAGACAACAGTATAAAGTGGAAAGTGACATACGTGTACACGTATAGCGAGCACTGACGTAGCTGGGTAAGAGGGAATAGGGGAGGCCAGGTTAGGGTACTTCTTGGAGTGTCACAATTGATTATAAAAATTTTCCCACATGCACTTTCACATTCAGTCATGCTGTTTGATTTGGCACACTATAATTATGCTACCAACCAGAACAGATAAAATCTGCTGCAGTAAAAGCATACTTGGTGTATCCTTTACTTTACACTTATTAGTATCTGAGCAGATAAACAGCAACATACAAAAAAACACAAGTGGGCAAACAGGGATTTTAAAAACTTCAATTGAATAGTAGCATCCTAGCTACAAAGTGCAAAACTGCATACTCATCCAAGTCAACCTTCTGAGACTTATTTACATTCCAAATCGAGGAGAGAGGAAGGGAAAATGACTAGACTGTGCCGTACAGGCCTCCCACCCTCTATAACCGGCAATGCGCCCTCCCACAACCAGCCACCAAGAAGTACCCTCACCTGGCCTCCCCTACTCCCTCTTACCCAACTATGTGAGTGCTGCCACTGCTGCCCAACTTGCACCCAATAGCTTACCTGGGAAAAAAAAAAAGCTGTTCGCGGGCCAAGCTTGTAAGATCTGACAGATTGGTGTGGCTCACAGTGATCTGTGCCCAGATAAAATAGACGGATCCAGAAGTAGGTAAAAGTCAAATTATCAGCAAAAAGAAAGGAAATACCTGCTGCTGGACACTCTATTTATCTGGGGAAAACAAAAGAAAATTAGGTTGGGGGTGGATGTGTTATGGAAGGGGTGGCATGGATTGCAAGAATCCAATAGGCTGCCACCAGTTGTTTTATCAACAACTTAAAACCAGATTTTCTACTGTAAAAACATGCTGAATCGTAACTATATATGGTAAATTACAAGTTAAGTTACAATTTCAGCATGTTTTTGCATGTAGTTACAAGTCTGCACTAAAGTTTCTCTCGCCTGTTGAAGGCACTCAGGGATAAAAGCTTGCAATTCCAATCTTCTCATGGCACACTCAGAGTTAAGCACAGAGGTGCCATGAGAAGGTACTCAGGGTTAATGAGTTAAATGCAACCAGTGGGGACATGTAGCATATAGATGTCCACGGAGGCAAGGTGGGGAACAAAGATGGGAGAGTCAGTAAGTGGGAATGACAAAATGCCAACAGTAGGTTGTCTCGAGACAACAAGGGTACCAAACTACCACAAGAGGTTATATCCTATCTTAGTGAATGAGAAAGAGGCCATGGCTAAGAGAGACAAAGCCCCTGACCTAACCATTGTGAAGCCTGCAGTGGGTACAGAGAAGCACTACTTGCTTGGGCAGTCTACTCCAGTCAGAGCTTTAAGCGGAACCCCATTCTAAATACCTTTGGCTAGGGTTCACCTTGACTGGGAGGGTGGAAAATGAAGCCAGCATGTAGATGTGCTTGAGGATATCCCTGCATATGTCCTGATAGGGAATGATTTTGATAATGCAATATCGTGTGTGCATGCAGCTACACTCAGTCAGGCTTGGAGACAAGCATGTGGGTCTGGTAGCCTGGGTGAGACCCAGACAGACCACACACTTGCAGCCAGGACTGGTGAGGTGGTTACTTCAGAGAGGGGCTACCCTCTAGCAGTGAGACTGAAGGCAAGCCACAGCTGCTTGTGGGTGCTGATGTTCCCTTGGGCAGTCTGACTGCAAAGGCAGAGGTGAGTAGCAGTACCCAGGCTGACAGTGAGGCACTGCTATCACAGAATACCAGACTTCCTGTGGAAGGGGAGCTGGGAAGGGCTACTAAAAGAGAGTTGAGACAGGCTTAGACCTCAGACACTACATTACAAGGCCTGAGGAAGGTAGCTAGTGATTCTCAAGGGAAGGGGGGATCTGTATACTGGGACAAAGGGTTATGGTTAGAGAGTTGGACCCCTGAGGGAGGGCTAGAAGGTGAGAGAATACAGCAGTTGGTAGTGCCCAGAGCTTACCATCTGGCACTTCTAGCCATAGCCCATGATATTCCCTTTGCAGGTTATATGGGCATAAAATGTAAAAAGAGACATATTATGCAGAACTTCTATTGGCCTCGGAGTTCCAGATATGTAGCAGGGTACTGCAGGACATGTGAGCAGTGCCAAAAGGTAGGCAAGGCAGGAGACAAGAGGAAAGATTCTTTGATGCCTTTACCTGTGATTGAGGAGCCATTTCAGTGGGTAGCTATGGATATTGTGGGGCTTCTGAGTACCCCAAATTCCACAGGGAAAAAGTATATCCTAGTGGTAGTAGATTATGCTAGCAGATACCCTGAGGCAGTGGCTCTGTCCTCCATTGAGGTAGAAAAGGTGGAAAATGCTTGTTAGAATTTTTCAGCAGGGTAGGTTACCCAAAAGATATATTGACTGACAGAGGTGCCAATTTCATGTCAGACCTGCTGGCTTGTCTATGGGGTGAAGTACCTAAAGGCCACCCCCTACCATCCCCAGACTTATGGTCTTGTTGAGAGGTTAAACTCTACACTCAACACGATGCTATGGGCATTTGCAAACCAGTTTAATTGAGACTGGGACAAATATTTGCCCAGCTGTTGTTTGCTTACAGAGAGGTTGTCCAGGAATTCACAGGGTTTTCACCCTTTGAGTTGCTGTGTGAGCTTAGGGTGAGGGGACCTTTAGATTTGATTCAAGATGAGTAGGAGGGTGAGTGTGTATCCCACAAGGAGTCTGTTGTGGCATATGTCCTAAACCTCAGGACAAGGCTCATGGGGTTGGTCCAGGAGAACCTGGTAGAAGCCCAACAGCAGAAAAAGGTCTGGTATGACAGGAATGCTCTAGCTAGAGAGTATGCTCTATGGCAACAGGTAATGGTTCTCATTCCTGTCAGACACAACAAGCTGCAGGCAGCTTGGGTGGGACCCTACAAGGTAGTAAGGAAGGTCAGTGATGTTAACTACATGGTAGAACTGCTGGGCAGGAGGCAGGGGCACAAATTGTGCCATGTTAACATGATGAAATCCTTACCATGACAGGGAGGCCCTTGTGCTAAGTATTTGCAGTACAAGGCAGGAAGAGTCTTGAGAGGGATCTACAGCTACAGGGAGCCAGCCAGGAAAATCCCAAATTACTATGGTGGAGCCTAGGGTTGCAGGCATATTATGGGACAGTGCAGCATGGTACTGGGGTCATTAATGTCAAGGCAGCTGAAATCTCAAGACAGGGCATGAGGTAAGGTATTCCCAGATAGGCTCAACCCTCTCAAGCAATGTTTCTCAAGGGTCACTTGAAAATCTAGCTTGAGTTTTAGGGGAGGGGAGAAATGCGATACCAGGGAAATACTGCCAGTCCAGCTATCTGGAATTTTGTAAATAATTATATGTCACTTTAAAATATTAATATGATTTATATGGAAATGTGACACTGCCAGCCCAGCTATCAGAATTTTGTAAATAATCATATGTCATTTGTGAAAAGTAATATGGTTCATATGCATGTCTTACAAATGTAAGATAACTGTAGGTTATGTTCTGAGCTTCAAGAATGTAACCACGGTGCACCCTACTGGAAAAGAACAGAAATGTATATAAACTATATACCTGTGCAAATGTATGTTTTAATAGTAGAAGCTGGAACATACAGTTAACTTACAAAACTTCAAGAAAATAAGCTGGAATCAAAGTGTTTTACGATTGTGTTTCAGTGCCTCAAGCAGGCACAATGTCTGGAGCTAGAAGTTTTTCTATCGTCTTGAAAGTCATTTTAATTACTAGGTTTAAAATGTAAAGTGCTTTTTTTGCTTCCTAGCAGCTGCACATCTGAGTACTTATGTACTTCTCACACAGAGATGATAAAACTGTGTTGGTATCTGTCAGCCTGGGAACTGAAGGCAGGTGACAATGAGTGATGACATCCAGGCTAACCCAGCAGTAATATGTGATATTAATTTAAGAACTCTCTCAGAAAAAGACTGGGCACTTTGTGTTTTGTCTTGGAATTAGCAAGAACATCAACTCATCTGCATGTGCCTTGCTCTGTAAGTAAGCTATTTAGGGCATAGTATTTTTTAGATATAGATAGGACTATAGTAAAGATTAGTTTAGATGTTTTCTGTATTTATTTGAGACTGTCCTGCAATGTTTTTAAAATATTTATTGTGATTCTGAACTCTGTGTTGATTGAGTATTGTCTTGTTCTTTTATTATTTATTATTAAACATATTTAAACCTATCTTTGTGGCTGATATTTGTGAGGCATATTTAAGCTCTTAGTGTACTTGCATATATATTTGGTGACACTGTACAGGCCACTCCTAAATAGCCCTGAAAATCTTGGTCACACTTACCATTTGGCAGTGATGACTACCTTACAGTCTGGGCAGAAGGGGGCATAGCTAGTAAACTGGTGCCAGTCTTCCCCAGGAGTGTCTGTGTGTTTGCAAATGAATCAAATCTCAAAGTGTGTGTGTGTGCGTGTGTGTGTGTGTGTGTGTGTGTGTGTGTGTGTGTGTGTGAGCTACTGAGCTACTTGGGCATGGAAATGAAGCAGTGGTTGGACAAAGAGGGTGCTGGAGGTTTTGGCTTGACCATTCAGCTGAGATTTTAACCCTATAGCTCTGCTAGTGGGTAGTCTTATTGGGGATCTGGAGAAAGAGGGAGAAACCAGCCCCAGACTGACTGTGATCTCTGTGTGCTCTTAAGGGAAATTGTACTTTACTGTATGTGTACTTATCCTCCCAATGTGTAAGTCCCTCACTGGTGCTAGTGGTGAGGATTGAGGTTCCTTGATTACTGCACCATTGCAGGGTCGTCACATAGTCTTCCAGTTGAAAGCATTTAACATTCTCTATTCCTTTTATCTTTTCTTTGCCTATCCCATGCCATTTTGAATTCCACCATAGATATGTTTTCCATCATTGCTGGTAGTTCATTCAATGGATTCAGAACACTCTTCTTGAAATAAACTCAGCTGATCTTTCATTCATACAGAGTGAAGTACACCCATAAACTCTGCATAACCCCCTTTCTTTGTAGTGCATGAAAACATGTTTCTCTTTCATCTGCTCTAGTGACAAAAACTCCATCTAGTCTAGTCAGTGGTCATATCCTTTATCTTGCATCCCATGTAGCCTTGTGATAGCTTTTCACCAGACTCCATTCAGCAGTCTGATGCCCTTCTGTATTATATGCCCTGCAAACCTATACACAGTACTTTATGACTGATCTATGTAGATCCAAGTCAAGTGAAAACATCACTCCTGTTTCTGGGCTAGAACCCTCTCACCCTGCTGCCCTGTGAACAACCTTAGATACTTCTCCATCTCTATTCTTGTCAGTTCCACTCTCCCAACTAATGCTTTTCACCAGGGCAATCAGGGCCAAAATGGAGTTTTTCATTTTTTGTCTTTCGTTAACCTCAGCTGCCACCTTTTTGCTTGCATGGATATCATTATCAAGTCCCTCTTTATAGTATTCTATCCATTTCACCCTTCTCTGCTGCACCTGTGTATCAGTTAAGGGGTTAATCTGGTTCTCTTCCCTAAAACATATCTGAAGCACAGTGCAGGGTACTATAATCAGGATAAACTCCTGCAGTACTCCAGTAATAATTTTCCTTATTCACCAAGTCATGCCTCCTACCCTTGAGTCATGCAGCATTCCAGTTACTTCCACTTACAGCCTTGGCAGTACTCTAATAAATACATGTTAAGGACCAAGCCCAAAAGGCCTTCCAGGTCAACCACTCTGCTGGCACGTCCTTGTCAGTACATGCTATACCTCAATTAAAGCCAGAATTGGATTTGACTGTTAACTCTGGCTGTGGATCCATGCTGGATTGGCCTGGAGATTACTCTCCATTAGGATCGAACTTGCCTTTGCCCTCTCTTCTCTTAATGACTTTTCATACAACTCTTTGTTATGCTAATAGATCTGTGGTTTTCATAGATTCATAAATTGTTACTAGGCTAATGACCTGGGGGGCCTTTCTAAGCCTAGCCAAGTTTTTTGAAAAGAGTAATGATGTCCTGTTTCCGAAGAGGACATTGAGAGACAGGCATTTATAAGCTACCATTGTCCATAATGGACATAAGTGCTAGGCCCGGTATAAATTTCCTATTCCCCATCCACTGGTCTAGGTTGGACATAAAAGGGGTAGTAGATGAACTCAGCTTCACATGGATGGGAAGCCTGATGCATAGGAGGGGCAGTCTCTAGGACACACATGTTTCTCCAGCATGTTCTGTTTAAGTCACAGACGAAATTCAGGTCCCTAGACCTTGTATTTCTGGTACTTTACTTATGAATATGTATGAGATTCATAAATGAGTGGTTTTCAGATACCTTGTAAGCCAGGCACAGATCACCCCTCAGCAATCTATAGGAGACTGAGTAGAGAGAAGGGGCTTTAAGGAGATCTGCATAAGTCAGGTTTGTTATGCCTTGTATTCTTTTTGTAAGGAACCTCTGAGGTCACTCTAGTTGCTGCATATGCCTGGTCACCATAGGGGGAATTTTACTCTGTGGTCTGATAAGGGCAGAGTACAGTTGGATAATGACCTCTCTGTACTTAAATGCCATGCCCTTACTTATAAGTTGCGCAACATAAAAGGATTTCCTCACCACTGTGGCCACGTGGTGGTTGAAGATAAGGCTATGGTCTACATACGTACCCAGACCCCTGACCACTGGGACAACTCTTAGGGGTGCATTATCAACATGGTAATTATCTAGGATGGTTGACTTCCCAAAGGTACAATTATGCATTTCTTAGCATTTGGTTTTGGCACCATTTATTAGTCAGATAGACCTTCTTGAAAAATGCTAGTTGTCTGCAAGGGAGTCGATAATAATCCCCAGCTTGCAATCATCTGCAAACTTAGCCAGTCATAAACTTTCAGCATTTGCTTCTATTTTACAGAAACAGATGCCAAAAAGGAGTGGGCACAGTACAGAGCTCTGGGGACTCCTCTAGTAACTGACCTCTTGGTGGAGGTGGCCTCACCTATTTTGACTTCCTGGGTCCTATCAGTGAGCTAGTTGGCTATTCAGTGGGTGATAAAAGGGTTTATATCTAAATTAGTGAGCTTGTCTATAATGCCTGAGTGGGGTATTAGATCAAAAGCCTTGGCCAGGTTGAGGTAAGCTGTGTGCACAGTCTTACCTTCATCCAGTGCTTTGGTGACCCTCTCAAACGAGTCCACCAGATTTAATAGGCATGGCCTTCCCTTAAAGAAAAGCTCTGATGGTTCCATAGTTTGAAAATTACCTATGTCCTATTTCATCATGTACATGATGATTCTTTCCATGGCCTTACATATGAGGCTGGTAAGACCTATGGGTCTGTACTTACCCAGATCAATGTTTGGACCTCCTTTGTGCAGGGGAATGACTGTAGCCATCTTCTATTCCTTGGGCACAAAGCCTGACTGAAGGAGTCAGTTGAAAAGTGATTCAAGTGGCCCAGAGAGGTCATATTTCATGTTATTTATTAAACATCCTGGGATGTTATTGGAGCCCATTGATGCAGTGTTTTTGGCCTTAGAAAGTGCATTGATGACCTGTTCCCTAGCAAGGTTGGGAGATTTGTGATATGCAGTATTAACTTTGAACTATCAGGGGGAGTGGAGGGAGAAATTTGAGCTGAACCTGTTAACCAAAATGTTGGCAATGGCCTCCAGTTCAGTGTGTGATGCCATTTAGAGTAAGTTCTGTGTACTGTTCTGTATTGCCCCTAAGGTTACAGACATAGCTGTAGAAAGCTTTGTGGTTGCCCTTTGCTTGAGAAGCTATTTTTTCCCTTCAAATTTAGCCTTTTAAGTATTAATTAACCCCCTTAGCTGCCTGTTTAGATTGGTCAGGGAGCTTTTAGTATGTATGGCTTTGTTCCTCCTACACATGGCCAAAAATTTGTTTGTTGTTGTATAACCAATTGATATTGTGATTCCACCAGGGTGGCTTACCTTTTGAGTTTGTCTTATTCTTAATATGACTGGGCACAGCTTGCTCCATACAGCTATCAGTATGGCTGTACAGAGGTTTTGTAAATAGGTCAGCATGTGCTATGGTGTTTACTGGTTTTGGGGGTGCTTGGAATTTAGCCAAGGTGTTGCTTAGTAGGGGGAGGTTAGCCTTGGGTTTTTGGTTTTGCAGGATCCCCAGATTTAATTTTTATTTCAAGTAATACTGCCTTATGGTCAGATCTCATGACTGAAGACATTACATTAGTTGAGGAACATTAGCCCCCATGTTCATGAGTACAAGGTCAAGGATGTTTGTACCTCTGGTAGGAGGATGGATCAACTGTTCCATGATGTTGGTATTAAAATTTAGGAATTGCTGAGCTTGTGCATTAGAAATGGTGTAGGATTGCCAGTCTATAGAGGGAGAGTTGAAAATCCCCCATGAATATCATAGTGGGTTGAATAGTGAGAGACTTTAGTATATTTAGATAGGCAGTATGGGTTTCTTGGGACATGGAGGGGGACCTATACATTGTATGGATATGGTACAAGACCCTGTTTATGGTGAGTTGCACATATATGGGTTCCAGAAGGTTCATACACTTTAACTGGTCTGGATGGAAGGTTGCTTTTAATATCGACTGATACTCTTCCCCCTTTTCGTTCCCTCCTGTGCAGTAGCTGGTGTGAAAGGCATTATAACCTTGCATTGCTAGAGTACTGTCCATGAATTTAAGCAATGTCTGCATTGCTACACAGATGTCTACACTCCCCAGGGAGAGGAAGGATTACAGGGAGTGGAGTTTCTTCTTAAGACTTCTAGCATTGAGAAGTACCACCTTCATATATTCCTTCATAGGTTCAGTTAAGTCAGTAGATTTATCAGTTTGGCATTGCCTAAAAAAGGCACTATGGGATGGAAAAGGTATTTTTCAATATCCAAACGTTGAGAGGAGATCAGTGCAGACCATCCCTGGGAAAGCAGCATGGTCTGTCAATCATGTCCTCCCAGGCTGTCAAATATTGTACCCCCCCTTGGATTGACACCAGAAGCTAAGCTAATTGTTAAAATCCATAATTTTCTGTTGGCAATATGGCATTGTCCTTGGAAGCAGTAGTATGTGGCTCATTACCTACCTGAGACACAGACATATCACCAAACTTGATCATGTCACACTTCATATAGCCAGGGGAAGTACATCTCAAGTCATTAACAACCATATGGACTATGATAGAATCATACAGGTACCTGTGGTTCATTGATCTGAGTGCCTGTGTGACTTGGAGCCTAGCCCCAGAAAGGCAGCAAAACATGACTCTCTCCTTACTCAGTCTGGTGAAGGGTACATTGATGTGCCTCACTATAGAATCACCAATGACCAGGAAATTTGGCTGTGCACTGGTTTGCCTTAAGGGCTTAGCAGTTGAAGCATTGGATACAGTATTACTATGTGTAGCTGTGGTTGGCATTTTAACACAGTGTTTACGTGATGACTGGGGATACTTTTTTAAATTGTACTGTACAAGAGAAAGAGATCTTACTGTTTTAGGAAGGTTACCTGTGACTCAGCATAAGTAGGTTTATGTGTAAAGTCTTTACCCTGTACAGCGACAACCTCAGTAGGACTAGTTTTGGCAGTATGAGTGAGTTTTGCCTCCAGCATTAAAGTGTATTTACACCTCTTACATAATTTATCTGTTTAATTAAGAATAAGTGGGTTGTCAGTGTACATGAGGCAATGAGGCAATTACTACAGTGCCTTGGAATACCAATCTCAATCAGATTAGCCACAGAGTGAGTCAGGAAGTGCATATCTGTGGCTACTGATCTACTAGGGAGGAGTAAGGGAAATTTAAATATTGAATAGGTCATTAAGACAAGGAACCTAATGAGCAACGGTCAGCTATTTGCAAACTAGATGCTGTAGTAAAAAAAAATCTGTCTAGACAGTAATGCCATAAGAGTGTAGACCACAATCCTTCCTAATGTAATATAACTGGTCTGGAGTCCGAGTGCTTAAATCATGGTAAAGGCATTTAAAATAACAGGCACAATAAGCCTTCATCAGCAATTCCCAGCTCAGAAGGGTGAAGGCTATCCTTTTCTCTCACAAAAGTGTAGACCACAAACCTTCTTAATGTAAAATAACTGGCCTGGAGCCCAAGCACTTAAACTCGAACTAAGACAGTTTTATAGACACAATAAGCCTTCAACCAGTAATTCCTTACTCAGAAGGGTATAAGTTACCTCTCCTGCCACAAGTGTGTAGACCAAAATCCTTCCTTATGTAAGATAAATAGTTTGAAGCCCAAGTAGTTACATAAAAACTAAGAGGCTTACAATAACAGTTACAATGTAATTACACTACTAACAAACAGTAATAAATGCAGCAGATTAAATGCAACTTAACACTAAGAACATGCAGCAAAAAGATAAATAAAGTAGGAAGAATCACAAATACAGTAAAATCAGCTGGATAAAGTGTGATTTTTATTAAGTGGGAAGTGAAAAAACAGAAGACGATCCAAATTTGAGACTAAGGGGGAGGGCCTTCCCAGATGATTTCTCAGTGCTCAGTAGAATGAGCTGATGAGATAGGACTAGGAGTTGTTCCAAAATTAGATTTATAGTGAGGTGGGCAACTCAAAAGCTGCCAAGTTCAAATGTATAACAGAAGGCCAGGTGGGTAGGAAGAATCAAATGCGGTCAGAGATCAGCAATAGTCAGGCAGAGAACAGCAAGTCAAACAACTACTACAGCTAAAGATATCGCTATGTATTTGCAGTTAAAAAAGGGATGCTATTTCTCATCTCCTCCCACTAATTAGCTGGATGTTGCAGTCTAGAAAACAAATTATTTTCTAACCGACCCTAGCCAACAAAAACAAAATGCAATATAAGGAAAAAGATAAAAAATAGAATCAACCAAACCTTAAATGAATAACTTCAATCTAAAATCAAACGCAGAGATTAGCAATATTCAGGTAGAGAACATAAAGTCAAACAAGCACTACAGCGAATACAAGGGTACTGCTCTGTGCTCTGGCACATCTTAATTTGCATAATATATCCACTGGTATGGGGAGTGGTAGTTCCCATATGCATAGGTCAGATTTCTGAGGACTCTAGAGTGTAGAGCATCTGATCCCAGGCAAAAAGAATAGTAAACAAGTTATATATATATTATATATATAAGCAAAAAGTTATGGCAGAGAAATATATAACAAACAATAAGCAAAATGATAGCAGAAACTGCAATGTCATTTCATCTTTTTCTGACCTAAAAATAAACATTACTGCTCTTCTCAGTCATGGGTAAAATAGCACCCTGTACAAAAAATAGTATTATACACTCATTTACAAAATCCACTCCTACCAGTAGGTTTAAAATTACTCCCCAAAACTGCTACCTAACTCCCTTATGGAATCCTGATTTTGGACAGACCTCCCACCAACTTAGTCAACACCTTCTCTATGTTAGGCCCTAAATCACAGGAGCTGCCCTCCTTCCAAATGCACACAGATAAAAAAACTCTATTACCAACTAGGCAAGCTGCAGCTTCTCCTCCCACCCTATCTAAGACTCTTTCAAACGTCTCCCATCCCACCCTGTTTACCTGTGTTCCTTCCAGCTATTATATCTCTTGAAGGAAGAATACGGGAAGCCTCAATATTTTTCAAAGCATTATATTTAATGTACTACTTGTAAAACTCTGTATTCTAATGCATCTGTCTTCAGCTACCAAAACATATTTGTGTTTGAGTTCTAATAATCTCCACATACCTATATAGTCAGTGCATCTTTTATATTCAAATGAGTCACTGTTGTATTTACATACCTGTATTTCTTGCTCTTTATCACAAAAATTTAACTCTGCTGCAGCATTAACAAGCCAACACGAAACTGATGAATAGCTCAGGTAGCAAATGAATATTTATATGAATACTTTATAAGAAAAATGTTTAAATATCCTGTCAGTAATACAAGTCTATATTAATAAACATCCTAATACTACTGTCCAGCACAAATGTATTATTTATAGACTCGTATCTGTGTTGTATAGAGTTTGCTGTTTTCTACAGTAACTGTGCTAACTGTAATACATTTTAGTTTGTTAGCTACATATATGTTTTTGCATCATTACTAGAATTGGAATTTATATCGACATTGATTGATCTGCCTTTTACTTTTTGAAGTCTTTGTAGACAACTTCTCATCTATCCTGGCATCTATCCACTGTTTTCCTAAACTTTATCATGCCACCCTCCCTTCCAGCATGACACCTTGCCCTTGCTTTCATTCAAAAGGAATTTATATCTCTGCTTTTCTCAGTCTTCTGTGATTTCTCTCATATCTGTCTGAGCAGATAGGTCATTGATCCCTACATGCACCACGGCATTTATTTTCTTTGCTTCCTCCTTTCCACGGCATTTATTTTCTTTGCTTCCTCCTTTCCACTATAGTCCTTTGATTTCCCTCTTGACCCCTTCTAACAATTTCCTTTCAACTTGTTTTATTCATCTGTCTTGTACACAAATGCCTTTGACACAAATGCTGGCCTTAAAGTTTAGTGTTCAATCATTCTCCATTCCTCAGTCTCTTGTCAATAGTTTTAAGTACTCCTCAGCAACCCACTTTTGAAGCTGGTTTATCACTCCCTTAATTCACCTTTAGATCTCCAACTCCTCTTTCACTCGCTCTAGCAGGTGAACATACTCCACTAGAATCCCATTTCATTATCCATCTTCTTAATGTCACTCACATACAAAAACTCCCATAAACCACTACTGCTGGCTAACACTGCCTTTACCTTGACATTCCAGGTCACCTTCTTTGGTATGAGCACACATAAAATTCTTTCCTCCTTGGTACAGTCCTATAGCAGTTGGTAGACCTCTCCTGGTCCGAGATATCAGTCAGTCCCTCCTCCCTCTCTAATGTGGCTGTTATTTTCTACACCTCCTGCGCTATGGCACTGTCCCTCCTGTGCAACCTTCTTTAGCATCTGTACTGCTTGTCTTCTTCTTCTTTTCTGCACATGGTCCCTTTCCTAGCCCTCCTTTTCCACTTCTCACTCCATCTCCCCCTTATCACTTCTCACTCCATCTCCCCCTTATCACTTCTCATTGTTAACTCCACATGTCCCTTCCACCTTCACTTCCTTCACCTTGTCTTCTCATTCATGGCTGCTTCAGCCACATTAATCCTTTACTTTACACTGTGCCGCCAATACGCTTATTTGCATTCCTGATAAACTCTGTCCATGACCTCATGACCTCACCAGCATGTTTTCAATCCATCTGTGGCATTTCTTGCCCGGTGAACCATTCCATCACCACCTCTACCGCCTATGTTCTTCCCCTAAAGCTTTGGTGTCCTGTCATGCTCATATCTTCTGTCCTTGAATGCTGGCCAACCTAAATTACTGTCTCAAATCCTATGAGTAACTCACCCATTTCTTTTAACCCATTGAAGTCTAGCCAGTAGTGCTCCATTCATCCTTTTTCTATTTTATAAATTTGTTTAATTAGCACCTGACCATGTTTTGCTACCTCAGACATGATGTGGATAGCAGTGCATGTTAGAGGTCTAAATGTATACTTTATCTGAAAGCAAGAAATAAGCTCTTGGGAGTGATACAGCAAGCAGGAAAATGCGCAGTGGTGAAGATCCTATTCTACAATATCACAAATTAAAAAGTTTTTTAGGCATTTTATTGTCATGACTTTGGAAGCTTTCTATAGTGATTACTGGGGGAAAAAAATCACCTGTCCCTAGATACTTTGCCTTACATTTCAACGATACATACATGTGCTTGCAAATATGAGTTCAGTGTGGCAAACAGATGAATAACAGAACACAACCTTTTTGTGGCAGAATTGGTTCACAGAAACAGCTGTCATTGGAACTTTGATTTCAACACTGGCACAGGATAGTATTAACTCAGACATAACTTTAACATGAGGCTGAAGAATGGCAAGTTACAACATCAGCTGTAACATATGTGCCTTTCATTTAACATTACAGAAAGTGAGGATTTAAAATATATGTGAATGTTGGAGAAAACAAATATAAAAATAATTGTGTAATTTTGCAGACTACAACTGATGCCAGAAGGCAAACACAACTTGCACTTAAGATTTGCAGAGGAATTTAACCATTTGACACAAGATTTCCTAACATCCTGATTTCTTTATGGATTTTCATATTGAGTACTTGGGAAATCATGCATTTACACTGTTTGCTGGTACTTGCCTCTGCAGTCACTACCTGCCCCTTCCACCTTGGCTTCCTTCTCCTTATGTCATTCATCACATTGAAAGTGGAGTTTAATACTGCCATTTCTTCTTTCACACCAGTGAGAGATGACTTTCTTTGTCTAACAACATGCAAGCTTTCATTTCCAACTTACTGTTTCAATTAATGTTTTAATATTTAAAGGGAAAAAAACTAGACGTGAAGGGTACAGTATCTATGCTCTTTTAAGAAGCTGTTTTGTTTATACTGATCTGCTGTAAATATGTTATTAAAATGTTATAAAATTAAATATGTCCTTTCTGCATAGCTCTCTCTCCAATTTATATATATATATATATATATATATATATATATATATATATATATATATATATAATATTAATTTCTCCTATGTAAATTAATGTCCAGAACAAGTGTTCATTTTGTAATGGTTTAATCCTACTTGGAACTAAAGCTCAACAGCAGACGTTCTGAAACTGTTGCATTTCCAATCTGAACTGTTTTTTTTTTCAGTGCCTAACTTGTGTCCTCCCCAACATGCACAGATATCTGCAAAGGAAATAATATGCAAGCTAATTGCACAGATGCCTGTGCCTCTCAAAAGTTGCCTTCTGTAGGCTCTCCAGTCTGCACTTGGGAGGGAGGCTATCAGGCCACTTGGCCATCATCCATTTGAGTCCCCTTCCCACTGCCCAGCCATCTCTCCAGGAGTTTGGTTAGTAACTGAACCAGAAACACACATCACAGTATCTGACTTTCCTGTGTACCATTGCATCAGCAGTTTTTTTACACTTACTTTAGACTGCATAAGGTATTTTTTAAATATTCTGTACTCCATATCTTGAAATTAAATGAATTGCATATCAGGAAGAAAAACAAGACTTATTGAAACCAAGTGTGCAGCACACAGCAGAAGCATCCAAGAAACTCATCAGCATTCTGTGAACAAGTCTGTTACCATAGCAGCAAGCTAACTTTGCAAAAGAACTTATTTCATTGCAGTCCTGTCTGAAACTTATGTCCATTTTCTGCAGCTTCAATTACATGTTAAGAGTTGGGTCAGCAAATTAGAATAAATAATGTGAGGACCAACTTTTCCAGCTAAGCTGTCTCTTCAGCTTGTAACTTTGAACATTTACCATGTGAAGCAAAACCATAATGACATTTTGTTTCTATGACACTTCATGTCTATGCCAGGTGATACCTGTCAGTCACTGTCTAGTTACATAGCTTTAGCTCTGACAGTTGCAAGACTGTAAGCTGTTCTTCTGGAAACATATACCTGCTTCTTTCATGCTTCTAATGCATTAGTTGCCTTGCTTAGGGGTCACTTTGTCTTGGACAGGTCAAGAAATAAATTATAATCTGCAATTCCTTAATAGAAATCTTTGTGAAAAGTACCCAGGGTAGCAGGCTAGTCTGTCACCAGGATGAAAAATAAGGAGCTTAGTTCAGCCGACAGGCTAGAGAATTACATGCAAATGAAGCAAAGTGTGATGATACTGTAACCAGTTCACCAAAAGTGATCATATACTAATTCCACTGTTACACAGACACGAGAAAAGGAGAAATCTTAAAAAAAAAAAAAAAAAAAAAAAAAAAGCAGTGATTTCTTACTGAAAACAGTAATTAAGGCATGCAGCTTCTCTGGGTTATGCTCAACCAGTTGGTTCCTTATCCAGTTTGCACTTAATGAGCATTTGAGAACTTTGTATATTAGATTAAAACTACAGCACTGGGAATATAACAGTTGTTATCCACTTCTGGAAGACAAATAGGAACTCTTCACTGCACATAATTGTATGTGAAGGGAGACAGAAACAAAGAAATGAATCCCTTATTTACCATAAGTGTGGTTACCATGTGATAATTGAATGGTTCAAGGCATATTATGCATGCTATGATACCCTTAAGAGGGTCACATTATGTAAATTCCTGGAAGAACTTAGGTTATACCCATAGTAGAATGCTGTGGACCTTTTCCCCAAAGTAGAATGCTGTGGCATTACCAGCATCCTAGTGCAATCCAGCAAATGGAAGGATGACAGAATTTACCTGTAGCCTGCATTTTTGCAAGACTCTGTTATGTATCCAACATTGCAAACATCACTGTACACATTAAGTCATTTACTTTGTTCTCCTTTCATAAACATGAAATACCCTTTTCTGTGCGTGATGGTGGGCTACGACAAACATTGTCATTGTTGCTACCTCTTGTACACAAGCATGCAAGTAATATGATTAAAAACAATTCTTTGGTGGAATTTAAGCATGCAGTGTTGCAAACTACAAGATGAATTATCCTAATATTTTAAAGTTATGCATTTTATCTGGTAAGCATTTTGGTGTCCCTGTTAAATAAAAATAACTCCAGACACTATAGATCATGAAAACCATTTATGTTTTCAGCCAGTAATAAGCAGAAATGAACTTTTGGCATTTCAATAATGTAAGACGTGTTGCACAATTTGGGTTACGTTTACATTTTAGTGTTAGAAAAACTGAATACTGAAGTATAAAAATGTGAACAAACAATCTGTGTAGCTTGACTGGCATGGAATATATTAAAAAAAATAAGATGGCAACAGTGAAGATGTCTGGAAACTCATGAGTGAGATTACGGCTCTTCTTCACCTTCCTCCTCTTCAAACTCGCCCTGTTCATCAGCAGTGGCATCTTGGTACTGTTGGTACTCAGATACAAGATCATTCATGTTGCTCTCTGCTTCAGTAAATTCCATTTCATCCATGCCTTCACCAGTGTACCAGTGCAAGAAAGCTTTGCGTCGAAACATAGCAGTGAACTGCTCAGAGATTCTTTTGAATAGCTCTTGAATGGCTGTGCTGTTACCAATAAAGGTGGCAGACATTTTGAGGCCCCTTGGTGGAATGTCACAAACAGCTGTTTTCACATTGTTGGGGATCCATTCAACAAAGTAACTACTGTTCTTATTCTGAACATTGAGCATCTGCTCATCCACTTCTTTCATAGACATTCTACCACGGAATATGGCTGCTACTGTAAGGTAACGGCCATGGCGTGGATCACAGGCAGCCATCATGTTTTTGGCATCAAACATCTGTTGTGTTAACTCTGGCACAGTCAGAGCACGGTACTGCTGACTGCCACGACTGGTTAAGGGTGCAAAACCTGGCATAAAGAAATGCAGACGAGGGAAAGGCACCATGTTAACTGCCAACTTCCGAAGATCTGCATTCAGCTGGCCAGGGAAGCGAAGACAGGTTGTTACACCACTCATGGTAGCAGACACTAAGTGGTTGAGGTCCCCATAGGTTGGTGTTGTAAGTTTCAGTGTACGGAAGCAGATATCATACAGTGCTTCATTGTCAATGCAGTAAGTTTCATCTGTATTCTCTACCAGCTGATGAACAGAAAGGGTTGCATTGTATGGTTCTACTACTGTATCAGAGACCTTAGGAGATGGCATAACACTGAAGGTATTCATAATACGATCGGGATACTCCTCTCTGATTTTGCTGATGAGGAGCGTTCCCATTCCAGAGCCAGTGCCACCTCCAAGAGAATGGGTTAGCTGGAAGCCCTGCAGGCAATCACAGCTTTCAGATTCTTTCCTTACTACATCCAGCACCGAGTCCACTAATTCTGCTCCCTCAGTGTAGTGACCTTTTGCCCAGTTGTTTCCTGCACCACTTTGGCCTACAGAAAAATAAAAAAGAAACAGGAAACAATAAAACATTATTGTGCTTGGTTGTGTTCTGTGGTACTTTGTAAAATCCTTACCAAATGCTATATTACTTTGAGAATATAATGTAACCATGTTTGGATCATAACAACTACATTACAATCAATGTACAGAATGGAATTGGCAGCAATTAATGTCCACTTCCTAGACTGCTGGAAGTTCAGCCACTACAGGAGTCACAGGCAAAAACTCAGAATTAGTATCCAGTTGCCATTACTGGAGGGGATATTTCAGGGGAATCCCGTGTTAAAATCTGCTTCTATCTCTCGTGGCCCTGGGGTGCCTGTTTTATCAGTGTTCCGTCTTCTAAGCAGCATTTATCTGCCACTAAAGGAATTTCTACTTGAAGAGGAATTGAGTACTTGTCATCTTTATATCTGAACTTAAGGACCACTGAATTCCCTCCTACAGGTACCTCGATCTGACAGAATGCTGATAAAAGAGGCACCTTGGGACCATGAGAGATAGAACCAGATTTTAACAAAGGGGATTCCCCTGAAGCAACCCCTCCAATAATGGCAACTGGATACCATTTCTGAGATTGCTGGAAGTTGGCAATGATCATTATTGTGGCCTAACAGACAATATGAATCTATGAAATACAAGGACAGGGGTTGTTTCCATGCTACTGTGTAGAAAAATTAACTTCTTTCATTTTCTTGCTCCTGTCCACATACAGCACACCACTGCCATGATCATGATAACACCAGTCAGTACAGAACAATCCTGTTCATTTTTCTCTAACTAACCAAAGGGAAAATTAAATGGCTAAAGAGAGAGCTGCAGTAACCACGCTTTCACCTGGGAAAAATGGAGGCTTGTGTTGGGTGTGAAAGACAATGCATCTCACAATACCAATTACATCAGAAGAATGTACAGATGTCCTTCTAAATCACTGTTGTAGTATGCTACATAGAAGGGATCCCCTGCCCAGGGCAGCCTGATGCTTGGCCAGTATGCAAAAGCCTAAAACATCTTGTATGTGCTGTACATCGCATTTATGCTTCCCATGCAGAACGTGGGGTATAAAAGGGATGAAAGGATGCAACTACCCAGAAGTTCTTTGCCGCCAGTTTGAATGCCATTTTTGTCAGTTGGTCTGAACATCTTGTAGCTGTACTGAATATTTAGTACTAGATAAGTGCCTTATTTTCTTTTTTTCCCTTGGTCTTGTATTTTATTTTACTACCTAGAATTTATATCATCTAAGAAAGGAAAATGTCAATGTGGGAGGCAGATTCCCCACACGTATCATCACACACAGTGTCTTTTTTGTTTGGGTGCTTCTCACAATCACACATCTTGTGGTATCTGTAAGGCATTTGTGCCCAAGACACTCAGAAGTCATTTGTCTTCCCTGACCATTTATCTTGAAAACCAATGGCTTAACTCATTACATCTGACACCTCCAGGTGAATCTGCAGTTAACTCCTACTGGCACCTCTAGGCATCAAATATTGCTTGTACATATCTTCATCAATAATTCCAAAATCATGCTATGTACAAGGTTTTAAAAGATTTCATCTTCAAGCTTAAACAATAGCAAACTAAACTGCATTAATATTGGACCTCTGTCTTCTGCAGGTAAATAGATATTAACTGTTGTGTTTATGATAGATTCATATAGCTATAATTTTCACATTTTTCTAAATATCTCAACAACAAGGTAACACAGACAGATCTCCTTAGCCTTAAATGAAAGCTCTTAGGTACATGAATAAAATGCTGCTGACACTGTGTGTAACTTGAGTGGTTGCTGAGATACTGGAAGTTGTTTACAAAACATTACAAATGTAATAGTTCCTGTATTTACTGCGACTTATAAAATTTAAGACCTAGAACCTAAAGAATACTACCAGTATAAGAATAGTTTGTTCTGAAGAGTTTGACATTTACACTTCTTTCGTAATCCCTTTTGTTCCAGATATATGAACATCTGTTTAAAATGTGAGGACAAAATTTGATTCTGTCAAAAGGCTTAGGCTCTGCCCATTGGAAGATACAGTGCAAACATCCTGAGCACCACTGGAGTGAATGAGTTAAACAGTTAGCCCATAGTGCCATGACACAATCCTTTAACCCTGAGATACTCCCGCTAAGTAAGAAGAAGGCCAAGAAGTCTCTGCCAGATTCTTTAGCTGTCCACCCTCCACCAGGTGTTCCTCTAGAAGCAGGTAATAGCTCCGTATGTCATTTGGTCTCTACATCAGACTCCTCAGCTGGGACCCTGTCAAAGGCTGGCATGGATCTGTCTTTTTACATGTCCTCTGAGGCTTTGCAGGCATCTGCTCTGGATGTCAAGTTGGAACCTCAGTTAATTACCTTGTAGGGTCTAGAGGGATTCTGCAGATATTGGTCAGGGAAGACGTTCCGGGTTCTGTTATCAAATCTCACCAAGGGTTGGAACCGCCAGTATGTTCGGACCGATGTCCCTTCTAAGAAAAGACAAAAACTGAAGCATGTTTTGGTCCATCCTAAGGACTACTCTAGTCTCTGCATTATCAAATACATATGACCAGATATATTTTAGCTTCCCTTTCTCAGGCCATTCAGGCTATTTTAGATCTGGATTTTGAGGGGAAGGATTCTTTTCCTTCCTTGCTAGAGATGTTTTCCCAAGTTGCTTGCCATTCCATTAAATGCAGCTATGATGCAGCTGATACTTCATCTAGGGCTGCTGCTTTTGGTTCTGTTTTGAGGAGATATTCCTAGCTCAGGCTTCAACCGTAGGGATGCTCCTCTGAATAATCAGCATTTGTTTGGAGCTACTGCTGTAGAGTTGTTTAAGTTCCTACAGGAAAATGGTATGACCTTACAGAATTTAAAGCATATTTTTGTTTTGCCTGTTCACAAATTTCAAAGGAATTACCTCTACAAGCCTGCCCTTGTTTGTAGACAGTCTCACCCTCCCCCAAAGGTAAAAAAAGGTTGCAGAAGGGCTCCTCCTATGGCTACCAAAACACCTTCTACTTAGAAGCCTCATTTTTCTGACCAACTAGGTACTGTCTGACTATCCTTGCCCTGTTTTTCACAGTCATGTTCCTCTTTCTCTGTCTTTCCCTGTCCCTTACTATTTGGTTAAAGACTCCTGGGCTCTTTCATTAATTTGCCAGAGTTATTACAAGGTTTGGAAATCTATTCCCCCATTTTTGGGTATTCCACAGCCTCCTCAGGAACAATTGCCCTTTTTTCCAGTGCTTTAGGGCCTTTTGGCTCAAGAAAGAATTCAAGAAGTTCCAAATGCTCAGTGGTGAGAATGTTTTACTCCAGAATGTTCTTGGTCCCCAGGAAAGAAGGCACCTGGAGACCCATTCTGGATCTAAACACCTTACTGAAAGTCCATTCCTTTCAGATAACATCCCTTCAAACCTTGTTTCTTCTTCTACTTCCTCAGGCTTTTCTAGTGTCCCTTGCTTTCAAGGATGCTTATCTACGCATTCCATTCAATTTCTTTTCAGGAAGTTTTTATGTTTCTCTGTTGCTTCCTCGCATTTTCATTTCTCTGCTTTGCCCTTTGGCCTCTCTACTGCCCCAAGAGTCTTCACCAAATGCCTTGCTCCTATGATTGCTTTCTGCAGGTTGACAGGGATATAGTCTTTCCTTACCTCGATGACCCGCTTGTTCAGGCTTGTTCTCTGGAGATTCTACTTCAGCATCTAGACTTTGCTATTTCTCTCCTGTGCAAATCTTGAGGTTTACTGTAAATTTCCAAAAATCATTACTAACTCCTTCTCAGGATCATGTTTTTCTGGGGTGCAGGCACCAGACTGCTCCAATCATGGCATTCCTGCCTCCTCCCTGACTGCTTTCTTTCAATCCTTCTTCCTCTGGCTTCAATTATAGCCAGGGAACCTTGGAGGCTCAGGGTTACATTGCTTCCACCATTCCTATGCTTCCTCTGGCCAAGCTCCATGAGAAAGCTCCAGTGGTTTCTAAAATCAGTTTGGCTTCAAAAGTCTCATCATTTAGATTTTCTAGTCCTTCTTCCATGCCTGAAGCTGGAACTTCAGTGGTAGGGCCATCAATTGTTCCTCAACCCAGAGCTTCCTTTTCAACTTCCAATCCCATCGGGAACTCTTCTAAAAGTGTAGGGCCTTTGGTCTCTTTGACAAAATGTTAGAGAGATGAGAGCTCTTCTTTTGGCTCTTCAGACCTTTCATTCCCTTTTCCTTCCAGGGCTCCTCAAAATTCTCACAGACAATACTACAGTGATGTGGTATATCAACAAGCAAGGGGGGCCAAGGTCTTATCTCCTGTCCATATTATCTCTTTAGGTTTGGGATCTAGCTATCCAGTATCATGTGACCCTTCAGGCATTTATATTCCCTCGGATCAGAATATAGTGGCAGATTCTCCGAG
This sequence comes from Protopterus annectens, assembly GCF_019279795.1. Taxonomy (NCBI): domain Eukaryota; kingdom Metazoa; phylum Chordata; order Ceratodontiformes; family Protopteridae; genus Protopterus; species Protopterus annectens. The sequence goes on along the minus strand of NC_056726.1, from coordinate 1,296,312,412 downwards.
CAGGTCCATAACACAATCCCAAGAGTGTATGCTTCACAGGAATGTGTTTTTGGACATTGTTCATCAGTGAGGTACTTATATCTATTTGCCTCCCCTCTGAACAACAACTTCCTCTCTATTGCACCAGAATCCCATGTCCGCTGGCCTGGAAGGTGGACAACCTCTTTTCCTTGGAAGGGGATGTTTCTTTATGCCGTCCCTCCCCTTCCAAAGGTCCTGTTTAAAATAAAACAGGATGTTCCCAAAATCTTGCTGGTGACTCCCTTTTGGCCCATACATCACTGGTTCTCTCTTCTGCAATTAGCCAAGGGCAATCATCACAACTTACCTCACAGGGTGGACCTTCTCACACAAGACAAGAAGTATCTCACCCATCCCCACCTGTCCACTCTTCAACTGACATTGTGGGTGATAGGGTTTTGATCCCTTTCAGACACCTTTCTTCTGAGGACTTGCTTTGGGTACTGCAGGAGGCCAGAAAACTCACTATTAGAAAATCTTATTTGTCCAAATGAAAGAGATTTTCTGTTTGGCGTCTTTCTTGTAACCTTTATCCACTTACTGTTGATGTTCCTTTGGTTCTCTCATCTGTGTGATTTGTTCACTGCTAGCTGGCATATTCTGTTAAGGCTTATCTGTCAGCTATTGCTGCTTGTCTGCCTTTGATTCCCCCTTTGGCCTCTAGCTTTGAGCAAAGGTTTCTTAAATGCATTCTTGACATTAGGCCTCCCAGGAAGCCTATTCCACCTTCCTAGGACCTCAATTTTTTTGCTTGAAAAATGGACTCATGAGTCTACAGCTTCAGCTTCCTTGCAACATTGTACTTAGAGGACTGTTCTTCTTCTGGCCCTTACATCTGCTAAAAAAAAGTCTCTGAACTCCATCCTCTTTTCTCAGATTTTCATAGGGACAAGCTATTTATTCATACTAATCCTTGTATACCCAAAGTGGTTAATGAGTTGTTTCTTAATCAGTCTATCAATTTGCTCTCCTTTTTTCCTTCTCCGCTGTGTGCTAGTAAGGAGGTTCTTCTCACTCTGGATTTGCATAGACAGCTCAGATATTATTTGGATAAGACTAGAGCCATTTACAAATCTGAATAACTTTGTTACCTTTCATCCCAGATCTCATGGTTTGGCTGTTTCTAATCAAACCATAACCTCTTGAACCACTAAGGCCATTTCTTTTTTGTTATTCCTTCCATGGTAAATGCCTTTCTACCTCTGTAAAGGCTTATTTCACTAGAGCTGTTGCTTGCTATTGTGCTTTTATTTCCAAAGGAATGGATACTGATTCCATCCTTAAGGCTGCTACATGGACTTCTTTCCATACCTTCACCTTCACTAAGCATTACAATTTGGATGTTGTTTCCAGAGCAACAGCTAGCTTTGCCAGAGCTATCCTGCATGGTGCCCTAGAGGGCTCCTGTGGGCCTTCTTCCTCCCAAGTTTCCTCTTGAGCTTTTGTACGCTCCCTTATGTAAAGGATACAGCAACAGTGATATGGAAGGACATAGTACACTTGTTTAAAATCTTATAACAGTAGTTGTCCTCTTCAGTGTTGCAGTATTCACGCCCTTCCTCCCTCCTCCCCCTTCTGCTCAGCCCTATTCCTTCTTTATTCCTGGCCTGAAAATTCCTTTACTTTTTCTCCTTCTGGATGCACATGTTCCTCGTAGTTCTTAGGAATATTTATTCCTCCTGGGGCTTTTCAGTTCTGAGGTATGTATGTCCATGTGTCATCTTTATGCCCTAAGCCTTGGGTGGGGAGCATGCATGTGACATACAAAACCTATATGTTCCTAAGGCTTTGTTATACTGGCTGGACATTGGGCTACCTTTGGAAGAGAACCCCTTATGTAAAGAATACAGCAACAGTGAAGAGAAGGGCATCTACTATTATGGCAAGATTTTACACAACTGTACTTTTTTTTTAAACACCTTTACTCAATTATCACTTGTAACAGAGGCAAACTTACATTTATTTTAAAGTAATCAAATCATATTAACAAGTTCACATTTACAAACATTATGCATCACATATATTGTTGTATATCATATATATTCGTAAAACAAAGTCAATAGAGCAAGTGACTAGGAAGTAAGTGCTCCGCTGCTAAAAAAACAAAGATAAACCCAAACAGAAAGATCAGAGACACTCCAAGGTTGTAGATGTAACTATAATACATACTATATACTTATTAAAAGTCTGAGGAAGCCCAACAGGGTGAAAGCGCTAACCTAACTCTGCACAATAAATCTATCTTTATTTCAAACTTCGTCCATTGGATTTGTCGGAGTTTACTACTTGGAATTGTTTTTATCTGAGAACTTTATTTACATTTACAGCCTTGGAGTGTCTCTGAGCTTTCTGTTTGGGTATATCATATATACTGATGTCATAAAATCAAAGTAACATTAAATTGATCAATTCCTAACTTCTCTTAAATGTTCCTACTCCAAAACATTTTTCTGCATGTATTACTCCCACAATTTCTATGTTTTTCTATGTAATTTACACCTACCCTTTTCTAAAGATCTCACTTCATGTTTTCTCTTACAATATTCACTACAAGTGTAGCTGGTTTAGATTTTGATTTCCATTTTCTAGTAATTGATTTTGGCAGCCACCAGAATTAAACCTAACAAGACCTTGCTATGTATAAGCAATTCCAATATTGTATCCCAACTCAAAAACATCATTTCCTTAGTTACACTCATTTGTTTGCCCAGTATTCCTAACACACTGTATCCTGTGGGGAGCTTTTAGTCTACCAACTAATTACACTCTTGAGAACATATGCTTCCAGGTACCTCTCTCTTTCCCATTACACCTCTATCGTTTTCCATCTGCCTGAAGAAAAATATCTATGTGAACACTTCCAGGCAAAAATCCATAATCTTCTAGATTTTGCTGTGTATTTGGGAGCCACACATGTTTTCCCACTGTTTCTTTGTGAACTGAAAATCTACTCTCTCTTCCCAATTTTGTCTGACCTCTTCTCATATAGTTATCATGCAGTATTTTATATGCCCTACTAATCATCCCTTTTTTAACAGTAGCTTCTGTTCTAAGTTCAACTTAAAACTCAACCAGTGCAGGTCTTTCGTTAGGATACCCCTATCCCTTTCTCTTTGTGTATACTTTGATATCAATCCCTGATAGGCAGTCACTAGCCTGCAGTCCAAATGTCTTCTTGGCCTCTTCCCATTATTTTCCTTCCCAATTTAATTATTTGTCCCAATACTTTGGTTCATTTGCCAGCTTCCTTCACTAAATTCCAGTCTCCTCTTGCTTGTTCTCTGTACCCCTAATTGCAGTCATCTCTGTTGGTAGAATCTCATTTCTCCATCCCTTTGTTAGAATAGTTTGTAGTAGACTTTCTGCTACTTTATGAATATAATATTCTGTAAGACTTATTTTCCTTAAGGATCTGCATCTAAAATCCAATTCTTTATTTTTTCAATCCCCACCCCACTTTATCTCTTTCCACTTTGAATTGCAGCTTTCTGCTAGTGTTATAGTTTTAACTGTGTAGCTCTAAAATAGTCCTTCAAATCAGGCAATCCTGAACCTCCTTTTTCTATTGGGAGGATCAACGTGACACTTTTCCTCTTTCCCTCCCAAATAAAATCATCCAGTTCTTTATTTATTATCCACAACCTCTTCTCTAGTTGGTAAAATATGCCTGACCTTTGTATAAAACTAAAGAGACTCAAAAACATGTTTATTGATTGTATCTTGCTATTCATATCTATATCCACCTGGTAGCAAGAGGTCCCACTTCCTCAGTTTTTGTATATTTTTGGTTAGTCTCTTCCCACATATTCTTAGCTGCATAACAGAAACCTTTTTAATCCTAATCCTAAATGCTTCGTTTTGTCATGTCCCCATTAATATGCATTATTGAACCAATTCATGTGTGGGTTTATAATTATAGCCTTTATCTTTGTTAATTTTATATCCAGATTTACAAAAAAAAAAAAAAAAAATAGAACTGACTCAATGTGCCACATCACCGAGATGTTCTTTTGTCTTTTTCTGGTTCCGTGGTAGAACCAGTGATTTAGACTTATTCACCCTGTATTTCATAGAAACCTGAAATCCAAAACCACTTATACCTTGGATTGCCTATAATGTAATTATGATCCAACCTAATGTGTTTTAGATTAAATGCTTTTTTCAGTTATTTTTTTTCAGTGACTTATGACTGGATGAAAAGGCAACCCACTGTTTGTATATCCAGACACTAAATAATTATAAATTTAAGGTGAAGGCAGATTGCTCGACCAAGAATTTAGTTTATCTTGCACAGTGTGAATGCTGTAGCAAATTTTATGTGGGAAAGACCAACCAAATGCTGAGAGAGTGAGTATGGGAACATATGTACAGTATAAGAATGAAAAGTACAACTAATGCATTAGCAAAATATACAGTGAGTAGTGATAGATCTCATATATTTAAGTTCAGAGTAATAGAAACGGTGGAAGAAAGTGTGAGAATGGGGGATATTGAAAATCTAACTGAAAGTGCAGAGCTGAGGTGGATCCTGAAACTTAGAGCAGATAAAAGCTCTGGACTCAATGGAGTTATTTCCATAAAACCAGCTTTAAGAAATACAAGTCTGCGTAGATAGCATGGTCTATTATATATATATATATATATATATATATATATATATATATATATATATTATATGTTTTTTAGACCTATTAGTTTTATTTAGTAGTTATTTTCATTGTTGAGTATGTATTTTGTTAGGTATGTAAATTTTACGATTTATAAATTCATATGTGCATGGTTTTTATGTACGTGGTGCTTTAAGAGTTCTTTTAGGGCTACGGATGACGTCAGTAGCATCATTACATGTGCTAATGGAGAAGTTGGAATTGAAAATGTGAGTAGAGCCTTTTATTGGTCTATAGTAATTTTAAATTGACAATTTAATAATGTTTTTGATTTTTGTGTCATTAATGGTCTGAGGAAGCCATTGTTAAGATGATGAAAGCACTTGCCAATTTTTATATGTATTAAAGTTTCATTATTTTATGACTGCTGTGCGTCATGTCTTCACTTACATTTGTTGGCTATTCATTGCTATATTTCTGTTCCAATCACCATTCTTCTCACTCCCTGTATTTCTCCCAATTTTCACACTCTCATGACTTGATAACTTTCAGTTTCTTCATCTTCGTTGTCCTAACTCTGCCTGGATATTTTCTTTTTATTCTAGTATTCCTGACAATCTCTTAAGATCCTCCACTAAATTCCATCTCTCAGACTTGCCTGCCATTTTCTGCTTGTGACTGTCATTCCTTGCTTATCTCTGCTTTGCATCATCCCTCCTCAGTGGTAAAAGGCACTGGATCAGAAAACTTTATTTCTTTCTTTCCCCAAGAATTCAACTGCTGTTCCACATTTGGTTTATAGATTATAAGTGTTTTTTAGGGGTAAAATATATGACCCACTAGCCTTCAAGAAACTTGACTGCCATAACCACATGATAGCAGTTTATTAGATGTGCATTGGTCACTAATGGCTGTTAGCAAGGAACTTTTTCAGGTGCCTGTCAGAAATTCTGAGGACTGCATTTATAACTGTTGGAACAGACAGAGAGAAAGTGTAAACACTGTAAATATTGCTGCACCTCAGAATATTCCGGTTTTACCAGGGATCAGTGATGTCAAGAGTTGGTGTATTTAAGCATTAGAATGCGGGGTGTTCTGCCATTGCATGTCAGATGGTGCAGGGGGAAAAGTTCCTCCTTCACGCAACACACATGGTATTATAGTGAGTGTGCTCACCACAGTTCTTAATCTAAATTTTATTTTATTTTACATTTGTTTACCAGGACAGTTAGTTGGCCAGTTGCAGGTACTGACTAATTTTATAGGTGGAGGGATGAATGATTATGAGGGGTCCCAGCACACAGTCTGAAGGATCTCCACTTGATATTTCACAGCTGGTTTGGAAGTGAACCTGCTGCATTTTTCATCAGTAACATTTCAATTAATGTCTTTTCATGGGACTGTGCTGAACACAGTAATACCAGTTACAGGTATACTAAATATGTGCTTGGTCCTTTATGAAGTGCATCAGTCCTTGAAGAATACCATTAGAAGATGGGATTTTCTGTACTGCTCTGAATCTACAAGTGTAAGGTGGTCATTGTCATAGGTTAAACTACTGTTCTCTCCACTAAATGCTTGAGGACCATCTGAGAATATTAGGATCTGATACAGTACCTGCATGTTAATATGTGCAGCTATAGCCTGGCACCCAACTTCCACAACATGGTCTATTGCAAGAAGCATGTTTAAAGACTGTAGGATACCTTACATTAATTAGGACACTGCCTGGATTATTATCTGCTCCCTTAAACTAGTGTTCTTTGCCTTTTTGCTGCTGTAGTTATATCTTATGAAGTGTATGGGAATCATCCATAATGAACAAAGGTATTGTATGCTTAGGTTCCATAAAAATGACAAAGAAATTATTTTCAGTTAAAAGAGGCTGCAATGCTAGGTTATTTATTGAAAGTCCAGAACACTCTACAACATTCACATTTTTATCTTACGGTACTTTGCTGACAAAAACAACTTCTTGCACCTTCGGCGTTTGGATCTACTTTAGTTTTGCAACTGGATTTGACTAATTTAATCAACTGGATAACATCGTATGTCAACTGCACAAGCATGCTAATCCTCTTTCCTGTGGGTTCTCTTTTTCCCAAAGATGAGAGAGCTGCGAATCAAACTTTGTATCTTGTGGCTGTGAGTAAACACTTTAACCATTATGCCAGCCTCCAAGTCAATAACTTAAGTTCAAGGAACACAGATTCATAGGTAAATACTAGGCTAACAGCAATGAAAGCCATTTTAACCCTAGACAATAACCTGTGGTCAGAATCAAACCCTTTGTTTACAAGGGGAAGACATTACCCATTATGGCAAACCCATCCTAGCAGAAGGAAGTTCTCAGTGGGACTGGAAGGAATGTCCCCCTCACTGCCCAGCAGATAAAACAGAATTTCTGCACCTGAATGTTCATAGTTAAGACTAGGTGGTGCCTTCTCCTCTCAGATGCAAGTCTTTACACAATCTTCTGGGATTCAACTGGGCAAGGATAACCCTGAAATCATTGAGGTTTGATTTTACTCCACTCATTCGGTGGAGAATTTGTGACCTGGGGGAGTTGCACCACTGTATCCCCCTTTTTTTTTGGGGGGGGGTGAATGCTCCAGTAGCGTTTGTGCTAACTTTTCCTCCAGCTGATTAGCTAAGCACTATGTCCATATAGCCTGTTAAGAAACAGTCATTCATTCAAAGTCACCCGATTGTGGATTGATGGGTAATCAGGTCTAAGGCTTTATTTTCTAGGAGTCCCACACCCCATCTTGGCCAGCTGTGCTAGTCATCCCTGGTTAAGGAGGAGGAGTCAGTACGAATCCTGTGCCATGGTCAAGGAATAAAGGATCAGGTAGCTCATTCATGGTGAGAACTAAATTCACAGGTGTGTGAATGCTGCTTTAAGGAAGTTGGCTTGTTGCCAGCTCAGCTTCTGTACCTCATTCATGTAGGCCAAGCAAAACCTTGACTGATCCCTTGCATCAGTCTTAAAATTTGAAAGGGTCAGTGGATGTGGGGCTTTCCTTATCAGCTCCCATGTGGTGATCCTCATGGAGGAGAATGAGACCCATGAGTCCCTGGGCTCTTTCAGATTTTGATGGCCCTTCTTGTCATGATGCCCTACTGCATACAAGATTTATGGGGTTCCGAGTCTGAGAATCTCCAGTTATTCCTCTGTTGGTTCCAACATTCTGAAGATATTACCTTGGGTGGCCCCCTGGCACCCTCTTCCTGCTGCTTTGGCCTCCAGTAGGGCAAATGCTTTGTATCAGCACCTAAAAATGTAAAGCAGGGTATTGTCAAAGCACACCAAGGCTTACTTTTGCATGATCTCGGTGAGCCAGTTGTGGTCCCACAGGCTCCCAACTAACTGATTTAGCCCAAAAGTTCCTGGAATTCATAAACTCAAATGCCATGGAACAACTAGTCACCATCCCCACAAGAGGAGAAAACATACTTGATCTCATCACGAACATGGGAGCACAATGTTCAACACCGGAAGTATACCCCTCACTGGTGAGATCAGATCACAAACTAATCTTGCTGGAGGTCCTCATCCCACCCCCACCTGAAATAAAAAAGACCACAGTAAAAAACTTCTCGAAAGCCGACTTCACACTTCTAAAGACTAGTGTGGTCTCCTTTAAGGCCCCCGAGCCAGCGGAAAACAGTACTCAAGCCACTGAATCACTTACAAATGTCTTCTACCAGCACCTGCAGGACTGCATGGATAAGGCAATCCCAAGCAAAACAAAGACTCTTTGTACCAAGGGCAAGCGTCCAGTCTGGTGGACCCCAGCCATAAACAAACTCTACAACAAAAGGAGGAAGCTACTACAAGATAGAGCAAAATCCTTAAAAGGTAAGACACCTTTGATCACTATAAGTAAAAGCTAAGAGCTCTCATAAAATCATCCAAAGCAAATTTTGAGAGAAAAATAGCTAAAGACTCAAAAGACAATCATAAGGCCTTCTTTAGCTATGTTAGAAACCTGGGAGGAAACTCCCAGATATGCTCAGAACTAGTTCAAAATGATGTGAAGATTACTGATCCTACAGACATTGCCAACATACTGGCTGACAGGTTCAGTGCAAACTTCTCTCCCTCCCCAAAGGAGAGATATCTATACCAAATGGTTGCAGCCCCCAAACATCTCAAATGCCCAAGTGAGAACTGCTCTCTCCAAAGCAAAAACACAGCATCCATGGGACCTGATGGTGTCCCAGGCTGTGTGCTCCACGAACTCAACGAGGAATTAAACCCACAGCTAGGACAGCTGTTTAATCATAGTCTCATCTCTGGATACGTGCCAGGAGTGGCGCACTGCGACTGTGGTCCCACTTCACAAAGGCGGTGCCTCCACAGACCCTGGAAATTACCGGCCCATTAGCTTGACAAGCCTTATCTGCAAAGCTATGGAGAGGATCATAATGGACCTCATAAATAAACACATAGGGAATTTGCAGACTTTGGATCCAACCCAGTTTGGCTTTGTCAAAGGCAGATCATGCCTTTTAAACTTGGTTGACTTCTTCGAAACAGTCACCAAAGCCATTGAGGAGGGAAAGGCAGTCCATACAGCCTACCTCGATCTGGCGAAGGCCTTCAACACAATACCCCACTCGGGTATCATTGAAAAACTCATCAGCTTAAATGTTAACCCATATATCACAAGATGGGTTGCAAACTGGCTGAGCGACAGAACCCACAGGGTCAGAGTTGCTGGCGCCATGTCAGACTCAAAGCCTGTCACAAGTGGTGTCCCACAGGGCTCAGTCCTGGGCCCACTCTTGTTTGGCATCTACTTTTCTGAAGTACAAGCAAACACAGGAGGGTTATGGCTGACAAAGTTTGCAGATGACTGCAAACTGGGCGCCGTAGTCGAAAACACATCTGACACAGATATCCTTCAGAAGGGTCTCACAGAAGCGGATGACTGGTGCCAGAGCCATGGCCTAAAGTTAAATGCCAAAAAATGCATAGTCATACCCTACGGGAAAAACAAGGTTACCCCTAGCTACCATATAGGTGGTAATCCTCTGAGCACAGAAGAAGTTATCAGGGACCTGGGGACCCAGGTTGACAGTAGCCTGTCATTCGACACCCATGTAGCTAAAGTAGTTAGGAAGACCTTCTACATTGCCCACCTTATCATGAAGGGATTCACATCTAGATCAAGGGAGGTCATAGTCTCCCTATACTCATCACTCAGACCAATGATAGAGTACAATGCCCCATTCGGAATGTATCTGACCCGACACTTGCAGCAGCTGGAGAGGCCACAAAAGTTCCTCACCAAAAGGATAAAGGGTCTCAAAAATCTGTCCTATGCTGCCCGACTGAAAGAACTCCAGCTCTATTCAGTCGCTTACCGCTTGCTCAGAGGTGACCTTTGCCTGACATACAAGGCCATGTCTAACCCAGATTTGATGAATATGCTTCACCTCAAAAAATCTAGATCCGTCAGAGCCACAAGGGCGGGAGACTTAAACCTCGACACGGCTATTAATAGGACATGCTGGAGGGATAGATTCATCACCCAAAGACTCCTTATGCTGTGGAACAAAATCCCAGTATATGTGAGGCAGAGCACCTCGCTGGCCTTGTTCAAGAGAAATCTTGACCAATGGATGGGAGATCACAGATATACTCCAGGGATTACCTCAGTGTCACTGCTAGACAGAGGCACAGCAAAATAATGGGTATAGTTCCCCATACTAAAGGGGTGGTGTAAGCCACAAAACTATGGGCTAGGCTTATAAATGCCCTCGGGCAGATAGCCTAGTATGAACCTATGAACCTATTTGAGCATGGAGCAGAATTGGTGAGAAGGTGGCATACTGCAGCTCAAGATCAACCGTGTTCCTCATCTGTCCAGATTCTACTGCCTCCTGCTGAAGTCTACATTAAGAGAGGTGGAAGTCATCCCAAAGTCAGTGATCAGGGAGGAACTCTCCTCTTCCTTGTCTGTCAGTGCTTTGTTGGATTCTCACATAGGCTGATGTACCTTAAACTCTGGATCCTATGATGATGGTAACAGGCTCTGATGTGTGCCTATGCAGAATAACATAGTTAAAGTCACAGTCACCCTCTTGGAGATGGGCTGAGCTGTTTTCAGCATCTCATTTTTTTGGATGAATACTCTTTAGGCAGGAATTGCTGTCTTTACTCTGTATTTTCATAGATTGGCACTAGGCTATCTGCCCTAAGGCCTATGCAAGGCTAGCCATAACAATTGCCTGGAAATTTTTTTCTCACAATATTTACTTCTCTGGGCCCCTGTCTAGCAGGGTGACTGACATGATCCCAGGGGTGAATTTCCTATCTCCCATCCAATCATCAAGGTTCCTTTTGAAGAGGTCCAATGAGGTGCTCTGCTTGACATGTATGGGCAGTCTATTCCAGAGTATGGGGAGTCTCTGGGTCAGGAACCTATCCCTCCAGCATGTTTTGTTCAATGTGATAAGGTTTAGATCCCTGGAGCGTGTGGCTCTGAGAGATTGGGATTTCTTTAAGTGGAGCATGTCCAACAACTCAGGGTTTGACATGGCCTTGTATGTTAAGCAGAGATCGCCTCTGAGTAGACGATATGCCACAGAGTATAGCTGGAGTTTTTTTAGACGGTCAGCATATGGCATCTGCTTTAGGCCTGTGATTCTTTTAGTGAGGTATTTCTGTGGCCTTTCCAGCTGTTGCAGATGTCTTGTAAGGTACATACCAAATGGGGCATTATACTTTATAATGGGTCTAATGAGGGAAGAATACAGTGGGACAATGACCTCCTTTTTTCTGGATGAAAAGCCCTTAGTGATGAGGTGTGCCACGTAGAAGGATTTCCTGACTGTTGTGGTGATGTGGTTATCGAAAGTGAGACCACTGTCCACTTGTGTCCCTAAGTCTCTCATCACACTTTCAATGTTTAGTGTCCTGCCACCTATGTCGTAGTTCATAGATACATGTTTTTTTTCCAAAGGGGATGACTATACATTTCTTGGCATTAAGCTTGAGCCCATGGCTCTGGCACCAGGCATCTGTTTTTGTAAGGCCCTTTTGTAGAATATCCATATCATTTGGGGATTCAATAATGGCTCCCAGTTTGCAGTCATCTGCAAACGTTGTTAGCCAGAGTCCCTTAATGTTGGCCTGTACTTCAGAGAAGTAGATGCCAAACAAGAGTGGTCCCAGGACTGAACCCTGAGGTACTCCACTTGTCTGGAGTTGGATTTGGAGTCGGCTACTTTTACAGTCTGGGTTCTGTCAGTAAGCCAGCTGGCAACCCATCGAGTGACGTAGGGATTTATGCCCAGCTTAGTATGTTTATCTAGGATTCCAGAGTGGCCTTTGTAATAGACAAGGCCCCTACATGTCAAGGGATCTTGTTGCTTACCATCTGCTATCCTATTATGCTGGCAAAGAAGAGTCTCCCAGGCAGTGCATATACAAGGACAGATTGTCTACTACTAAGGCCTTGCAGTGGCCAAGTACACTAAATTCTTTTCAGTTTGTCTTCCATTTTGGCCCATCTTCAGGTCTTTGTGACAAGGGTTCTCTTGGTGCATCTCATTGTGACAACTATCCATGGAGATCAACATAATTGGGAATGTTCCTGTTTACCTGTCACCTCACTGTCTGGCTGTTTTCTACCTCTCGTTTCCTGTGCAGGCTTTTTGCCACAACAAAACTGTTGAGACAAGCTTAAACTCAGTCAGCCTGAAATGAGAACAGCTGCACTTCCTGGGGAAATGAAGCTCCTCCCTCCTTGGAAAGAGGCAGCTGTTGTGCTCACTTCTTCCTTTAGCATCCTGTCTTAAGGGGCTTGGGTCCTGTTCATCCTTGTTTTGCAAGACAGGGAAGGGAAGGTAGGTTTTTCGAGGAAATATTGCACCCTTGACCATCAGAACCTTCACTGTAGATCATTTTAGGTGGATGGACATTGCCCTGGTGATCAGAGGTTACCTTTCAGGTCTCCATCTCCATAGTCTTTCCAGGAGTGGAAGTAGAAGCCTATAGCCTCGAAGGACTGAACCCTTCTGTGCTCCCTAGGGAACAGGTGTGCCCGACGTTTCCTAGAGGGGACACCATCTTTTTCCATATTTTCCATCTGGTTACAATCTGAATTGCCATGTTTGGTAGCAGTTGCCCATCAGGCTACTGTACAAGGGCAATCCTTTCTAGGCCAAGAGCTAGTGTTCCTCTTGGCTGTTGCGCCTCTCTCAGAAGAACAAAAGTAGGGATGGATGCTGAGATTTATCTTAAGGCTAACAGCTCCTTTTGGTATGAATGATACTTCCTTTCCTCAGAATGCCATGTGCAAATGTGTCTCTCAGTTGTTTTGGACCTTTGAAGTGGCTGGGGTGGTCCTTTTTCATTTTAGAGGTGGTCATGCCACTTATTTGAGAGCTTTGATTCATTGGCCTTCTCTCTCTCTCTGAAATGTGGGTGAGTCTTCCCTTCCCAATCCTGCAGTCCTTGGCAGATGGTATGAGATGGGATAGTTTCCTTGGGATATCCCTAAATTCCCTGAATCCAAGGGCTAGTCTCCTGGTCTTAAAGTTGTACAGACTGTTTTGCCTGCCCTGTCCTGGTTTAGTACTTGTCTGCTATGTGATTCCTTTCAGGGGTAAAGGGGCACATGGCCATTCTCTCTTTCTCTCTCTGCAGGGCATTTTGGCTTGTTTAGATTGCTGTTTACTGTCAGACTTTGCTTCATCAGCCCTTTTTACTCCTGTGGCTGGGAACATGTTAACAGACATTCGGGGTTATCCTTTTTCAGTCACATGGGGGAGGAGGACTATGAACAATATCAAGACTGAAGCTCCAGTGTTGGGGCATTTCAGAAAACAGTCTGTCTCTGAGGGACCATAGCCTCCCTTTCCTGTTGGGTCATCAAATTGCCAGGTTTGTGATAATGGTGGTGGGGGCATCCTCTCTCAGCCTGGGGGAGTCTTATCCTCTTTCTGCCTACAGTTTATTATTCCAAAATTCTGGGACCCAGTTTTTGCTCTTGGCTTTCCCTTATTGTTTGACTGCAGCATTAAGTCTCATACCATTGTGTGGCTCTAACATTTTTTTTTTAAGTGTAGCCCTCCAGCACCTTATCAGCTGGCTTACTGTTGTTTTTAAGATGCATCTAAGCCACAGGACTTGTGAAACAACATCCTTAATGTTGGATACAATAGATGCATTCGTACTGCATCAACTGATCTACCCTACCAAGGTGGGTTCTCTTCATAGGGGTACTTGCTCACTGCCCTCCTGAAGGTGAGCAGTCCTTCAAGCCAGCCTTTGCTTTCTGGAGTTCCCTGTAAGCTGGGCAAGTAAATACTTGTTTACACTGTATCATCATTAGGAATGTCAAATCTTTCTTGCTTCTTGATTTGCAGGGGCATACTTGCTAGTAGCTGGTGACAGACTGGTGAGTTTGAGGCATAAGCATGCTTGTGCAGTGAATGTACAATACCACAGTGTAACCCATTAGGGGCATTCATTCACCTTAGTCATGGGAATTTCAGGAAATATAGTTAATTGCAACAGAGAACAAATTCCAGTATAAGACAGAAATGTAGTTTGTTCTTCTATCAAGGACCATAGCCACTCTCCACTGGTGCGCAAGCATGTGTGCATCAGATGGACCAGTCATCTTCAAAATAATTTGTTAACATGACTTTATCATGTTATATGTGATGACATTCTGACTGCAGACTGTTCTACTGTAACTGGCATGCTGCCATCTATCAATAGGTTCCATGGGGATGAGTTTTTAGCATGTTTTGAAGAAACAATAAATGTTACCAGCCAGCCCTCAACTCTCTGTGTAGAGCTGTTGACAAGCCATCTCCTCTGATGTCTCTTCAGTCACCACCAATTAGTTCTTTTAAAATGTTATCCCCATTTAAAACTTTTGCTCCACTAAAGCAGAATATGTTGTGAGCCAGCTGACTGGCTCAATAAGGCCCACTTATCTAGGCTAAATCAGAGGGACTTTGTTAAAAAGTAACCATAAGTCATTAGTATCTCTGACTTAATCATTTTTTGATAATACAGATAATAACACTGGGGTTTTTGAGAAAAGAAAGCCAGAACAATTAATGAAAGTGCAACTTCAAATGCCAGCCTCTAGTCCTGCCAATAAGCAATAATCCATTTCAACCTAGCAACTTTATTACTGAATCTACCTTTACTGATACTTCTCCTCTTGCCTTTCCCATGCCTGCTTGTCCCAGTTGCCATGGCTGCAGGTGTGGTTCCTCTCCTTTTTCTTTGATGGTGCATTACCATGTAAAGTACTGAAAGTGTTTGGCTCACTACTCATTTAATTGGAATTACATTACTTCCCTCTCTGTCAGAGCTGGATCCAGTACTAGATGACCCAGGGAGCTGCCTAGGGCCCCTGCTGGCTGGGGGATTCCAGCTTCACTATAAGTAAAATCCCATGGGGATCCTTCCTTTCCATAAACATAGGGTTCCACAGGAGAACTTCCTTACCTCGTGACATTGTTCTAATGTCATCTAACCCACATGGGGGAGGTTAGATGAAAGATATTGCCAGCTATCATGCAAAGCTGTGGATGCATACATCATGTTCTATTGAGTGCTCAGCTGCTCTTTCCTTGAGAGGTGTGTGCGAGTGAAATGCTCCAATTAGAGACACTGCCTATTTAAGTGACACTGCTCAGAGTAAAACCCTGAACCTTGTTAATTATGAACAGGCAAGTGCCTTAGACCTCCACACCAACTGCCAAGTCTCCATTGATTTTATTTATTTATTTTGTTAATCACTGAGGATTACAGTCTGTCAGTTTCATGCATAGTGTTTCAAAGCTGAGATGTTCAGTGTCAGTAGTACAACAGGTAGCACACTTGCTTTTGGTGCAGAAGGCTGTGGGTTCTCTATCCACAACTGATTGCTGACACTACTATGCAGCATTTTGAGTGATAGGGGTGCTGCACTCCTCAGTGTTTCCTCCTTTGAATGAGATGTCTAGTAGCTATTAGCCTGTTAGTTTGCCAGACACTCCCTATAGCAATATTACCAGTGCATCATTTCTTCGTTTTAATGTAGGGAATTTAGTCTTCAAGGGCAGCAGGCACTGAATTCGTAGATGAAAGACTAAATGCATTTTTTTGCCAACAGCAACCCCTTCAATAGTTACAATTATCCTTAAAATGGAACTATTCAGATGACTTTTACTTCTGCAAAGACCGTGCATATTGACTGATACTGGTGGACTGTAATGACAGAAGTTTGAGTGGCCTTTTCTGGTTGAAATGCTCTGAAATTGGTAGCTTTGTCATTATTGTTTCACGTTTTGTTTCATGACTTCCTGGAAAAAATATTTAAAACTACAAATTTAAAACACTCTAACAAGTGGAGCTGTATTACACAAAGAATATAATTTAATACAATCAGGTAGGTGAATCAAAGAACACATGCATGTATGTGGGCGTGGTTCTAAAATATGTAAAAGGGGCCCATGCTTTGAAAAAGTAAACCTTTTCTATGAATGTGGGTTTCAATGCAGTTTTGATGAATATGAGTTTCAAGGACAGAGAATTTTATTGTTCATGCTAAGTTTGTTTATAATGAGACTGTATTGTTTTGATTAGCAAATGACTATCGATGTTTATACTATAAAAATTGAAATAAAAGTTATGTTAAATCCAAATATCTGTAATCACAATATTATCCAATTATTGTCAGTACATGAGTAGAAAGGATTACTTCTACTGCCCAAATAGCAAAAAAATGCTACCATCTAAAAAATTACAGTAACTGCAGCACATAAGTGGTGGTCTATCATGCACAATGCCTAAAGTGCCAATCATTTTATACAGGAAAAAACATCAACAAACTGAAAACATGGATAACCAGACATTACATGGATATACATCAACACTCAACCTCCAGCACACTCAGAAAAAACAATAAGGAGAAGCTTGGGCAAAACAAGTTCAACTTTTCCATCACTGAACACCGGATTACTGGTCCATTGGAGGGCAACACCAATGAGAGACTCAAAAGAACATGAATGGCAAATCAGACTTTATGCCAACAAATAGCAAGGTCTTAACATCTCTCTCCATTAAATGCATTCTGAAGTTAAGAAAACAGGACCACCAACTATACTATAAGGCAATACAATATGGACCGTAAACCCTTTTTTCTGTTCACATTGGACTCTTGGAACTTAAGTAATTTACCCATTTAATTTTTTCAGTTGCTTTTTTCCCCATCCACTAAGTGAGCGATAAACTATTTTAACTTAACCTTTTTTTTCCACTGTTATGCATGCTTATAATAATTTTCTGACACTAGACAGATATACATCCTTCCCTCCCCCTTTTTTTATTTTTGTGTTTGTATCATTTTAAAAGCTTTGGTATAACTCATAACCTCATGCTGGCCCTCGCCTCTCATGATGGATTTTCATATGCTATTTTATCCATTTAGACTTATTACTCATTATACTTCATTAAAAACGCTAGATTTTTTCTTTTTGGGGGGGGGGGTCATTGCAATTAATGGCATCCAGTTGGTTTATGGCTTAAATAATGCTCTAACAGATCTGGGCTATTCCAACCCTTCAATTTGATCGTCTTAACACAGTCTCCCAATCCTATAACTGCTTAGTGAACAAAAACAGAGTTACACACAACAAATAATTTCCCTGACAACTCCATAGAAGCCATTAGATCAATGCCATTGATATGAATAGAGAATGCGGACTTTAAAGATGCATCCACTCCTACTTCCAAAAACTGCTATGTAATAATTGCTTTACCATGTCAATAATTATTAAAGTCTGACACAGAAAACTACAACTAAGGACATTTGTTCTACGATTTTAGACAACTAAGGCCACAATCTTCTTAGATCAGATTACACATCTGGCACTGCTCATACCACTTAACATTTGTTATCTAACTTATAAAGGTACCCCCACCCTTCAATAACCAAGGATGAGCCCATAAAATGCCGAAAGCAATTATAATGCAGTCCTCTATCTGGGTTTAGGCATCTTAATTTTAAAAGTTTTTAAGGTCATGATTGACCAAAGGGACAATGTTTAAATCATTGAACATTGTAGATTATAACTCTCTCTACCATACTAAGTGTGATTCCCAATGCTGGATAGCTATTTTGGTTTAAATTAATGTTTTAAATAGTGCGGTGGAGCAAAGGGATAAGTCGGCATATTAACGACCATGTAAAAATACTTACATGTTAAACATCCATCCACCTTTGTAAATGCAAGCCTAAAAAATGTGATGTACCCTTACAAGGATAACAAAAACAAGTACTATTAAATAATAACTAAATAACTATTTTCTTCCCTGGTTAGTGAAACCACAGGTTCCAGGACCTGTATACATTTACAAGTTTCTTTTCTCTTTTCCTAGCTCTCTGCTGCACAATACACCAGTTCTATACCTTTAACGAACATAAGCACACACACAATACTTTTATAGACTTAGTATTTTTTCTATTAAAAGTGACTTAGAACACAACCTACGGTAAATAAACTCAGCTATTCTTAATACATTTGATACGATGCCCAGGACCCTCAGACATCATACATACCTGCCACCTCTAAACAAGATGACCAATATGCATTTCAGGATGCTGCTTTTACATTTATTTGCAGGCTTAAATTAATACAAGAGAAAAACCCATTTTCAATTTGGTGGTACAGGGGACTATTACAGCAAGCCCACATAGATGTTAGGGCGCCTACCTTAAACTTGCAACATGCTATTTTTTTTCTTCCAACCTTAACTTTAGGCTGTAGATAATAAATACACACTCTACATAACAAGTCCTTTTTTTCTCCTTACCACATCCTCAAATACTTGGTTTCTCTATATACTCAGTTCCTCTGAAGCAGACAGGCAGTAATTTAAATGGAAAACAAAACTCTACCAGTTTCATTGCTTGTCAAGTGCCTTATTTTTTTCCAAGGGAAAACTGTTTTTTTGTTTTAACAAATGATCCTCATCATTTCTGCTACATAATCTAATATAAAAAAATTAAATTTAAATACAAATAATTGTACCATTAACAATTTCACTCTGTCGCTGTGTATTGTACTTCAGTGTGTTGCTTTGATGTTCATCCTACTGACCACTGCTGCAGTAGCCTTTGCTATATGGATTATATATTGCCAAGGATATACCTGCCAGCTTCCGAAGCTTCAGGGCGCCTTTCACGCTCCCAAACTGTCAGGCAGCTCAAGCTGAGCTGACTAAAAGGCAAATCTGGGAGCAAAGCCCTTCAGAGCTTTACTGCTGCTGAAGAGTACCACCTCTGAGGCTTTTGAGAATTGATGGTTGCCTTTTGCTTTTCTTTGGTGGGCAGGTAAGTTCCCTTTGGGGAAAAACTTCCATTTTCTTAATTTTATTATTTTCCTCTTTACTAAACTGATTTTAAAGACAGGAGTATTGTGTTTTAATGGACTGTCTTGAGCCGTAATGTACTTTTAATTGGAGCTTTTGCTTTCTTCTGTCAGTTTGAAAGTGATATAAAGTAACTGAAAACATTTTTTCTGTAGAAAAGTTGTGTTTATTTTACTTTTGTGAGGCTCGCATAGAATTTTAAAGGGTGTTTTGCTGTCTTTGTCCAAAAAGTAACTTTTGTAGACTGGCAGTGTTTACTGGCAATGACTGTTTGCCTTCCATAGGAAAGAGGCACCATTTTCAGCTTGACTATGGAACAGGCCATCACTCCTATGGTTGGTCCTTTTTTCAATCACAAAAAGAAAAAAAAATTAAGCAAACATCCTTTATCACCCCATCAGTTCAGCAATTTGCCTCAGCTGCAGGTGGGTGACAGGCCATGGCCATTTGTTGTACCTTAGACCACTCTGGTGTAGCATCTACAGCCACTATGGACTGGGGGGTTAGCCATGTCCTCTGTGGCTGTTGGGGTCCCTTCAGTGGGCACTTTTCCCAAACTTGACCCAGCAGCTATAGCTTTAATTGAACTGCTTAGTTACTGATACTGTAGTTAATTCCAATCCTACTCTTTCTGATAAGGATGGGAAACTATTGATCAGTACAGGAAAAGTGTGTACTTCTGTAACTTTAATTTTCAGAATTTGGAATTGTTCTGACAAACATTGAGAATGTGAGGAATGTTCTCTACAGTTTCTTCTTGTGGGGAAAAAATCTGATTTAAATAATGGTTTATTTTACTGTACTGGTCATACTCACTGATTGCAATCTGTGTAGGACTCTAATACTTCTTCCAGGACTATAGCCACTGCCACTGTTTGAAAAGGTTTGCATGGCTGCATTCTCAGAACCTTCCATTTGATGAGAAAAAATTAGATTTTAAAATTCTCTTGGCTAGAGAATGAGGTTGGTCCCTCTGCTGTGGAAGTGATCAAAATGTATGATGAAAAGGACAAGCTAATGAGGGACTATTTTCTGCTCTTCTTTTCCAAATTTTCCAGGGAATTTTCTATCT
Source organism: Protopterus annectens (assembly GCF_019279795.1). NCBI lineage: Eukaryota > Metazoa > Chordata > Ceratodontiformes > Protopteridae > Protopterus > Protopterus annectens. The sequence continues at coordinate 1,296,292,317 of NC_056726.1, read as the reverse complement.
CCACATCCAGTTTAGCAAAAAAACCCCCCAAAAAAACCAAAAAAACCCCAAAACAAAACAAACAAAAAAACCCCAGTATAAACGGTTTACCAGGAAAGTCCAACTGGGCCAGAAGCCCGTTTTCAGCGGTGGCCCTGGGAGAAAAGCGAGAAATATAAGCAAAAATACAATAATTAGACAGATACATTAGTATACATATAGAAAGATGCAGAATACACATCATCTAGTCTATACGAAGTATTCAATACTGTTTTCTAGTAGATGCAAATTCAAAAAAGAAAATCATACTAGCATTTCAGTAAAGATCACTGCTAGAATAATAAAATTAGTACTGTGTGCATATTAAATAATAATTATGAACAAATTAAATTTCCTATATATATATATTTTTTTTCAATTAGCAGTAGTAACATTGGAGGACACAGAGAAAATGAGGTAAGGAGTAGACTGTATGGTGACAGAATTATGGATATCTTGTCAGTCAAGTTTGGCGCAGGAGCAATGCCAGTTCTGGATAGATGTTCAAATAGAAGTTGCTTGAATTTAATAGATTCAGGTGTGTTTTGGAGGGTGTGGGGTAGAGAGTTCCATAATTTGGCTGTTTGATTTGAGAATAGGGCTTTACTGTGACTGTTGTCAGCTTTGTTTACTGCGAGAAAGTTTATGCCTCCAGATCTTAGACTTCGTGGGCATGAGTGGGGAACAACAAGTTCCTTCAGGGATGGGCAGTTGTCAGGATGGAAGATATTGTGTGTGAGTTTATGTTGGTAGAGATGGAGAAGGTTAGGTAGCTCAAGCCAATTTAATTTATGTAGAGCAATACAATGGTGGGATTGGTGGGGAAGGTTGGCTGTGAAACGGGCTATTTTGTTGTATCAAGTTTCTAGTTTGGTTAAATCTGATTTTTTTTTTAAGTTGGTAAAGAGTCGAAAAGCATAAAGGAGTATAGAGAGGATGAAGGTTCTGGATATGGCTAGTCTGGTATTGTCAGTGAGGAATGGCTTGGTTCTATACAGTGAGCCAACTTTGACGTGAACTTAACAGTGATGATTGTGTGTTGGTCAAATCTGAGTTTGTTGTCGATAGTCACAGCAAGGAGTTTTGTATGCTCAACTGATTGGATGACTGCATTGTTTGCTGAGAGAACGGTGAAAGGAGGGGTGGTAGGTGATTGTTTGCTACTGGTAAATAGCATTAACTTTAACTGTGTCTTTTTGGGGTTGAGGATTAGTTGTGATTTACTTAGATATGTTTCAATATCATTATAAGCTTGTTAACCTTATGAGGTCTGGTAAGGTATCTGCTGAGCAGACTAAAGTTGAATTGTCTACATACTTAACTACTTTAGCATGTGCTGTGGATGTGGCTAGATTAGAGAAGATGGTGAAAAGAAGGGGTCCTAGTATGGATCCTTGGGGGGGCTCAGACTGAGTAGAAGTGGTGAGAGTTTGGATTTCCATGTACTGCTTGTTGTCATTCAGAAAGACAGCTTAGGAACCAGGAGAGGGAAGTCTGATAGGTTTAGTGAGGCAAGAGCATTAGGAGTTTCTGATGGGAGATAGTGTCAAATGCAACTTGCAACTTGCTAGTTTGAATTTCTGAGTTGATTGATGGTGTTACAGAAATTAATTAGGGTTATGGTGGTGCTGTGTTTCGATCTGAAACCATGTTAGGAAGGAGAGAGAAGGTTGTGAGACAGCAGGTATTGTAGTCACTGAGCACGTATACATTTTTTTCACAGTTTTGACACAGGGGGAAAGGATGGCTGTGTCTGTAATTGTTGAATTCTGTTGATGTTTCTCCTTTATGCAGAGGGGTGATACACAAAATTTTCCATAAGTTTGGGACATTGTTCTGCTACATACCTATTTACCAGAATGGAGATAGGAAGAGCTATAGCATCAGCAGAAAGTTTAAGGTACTTATTGGAGTGTTGCTCAGCTGCCAAGGACGAAAGTTTTATTTTTTTCAGCATTGTTCTTATGGTGTTAATTGGGACAAGTCTGAGGTCAAAAGAGTTTTTAGTTTACACATTAGGGGGAAGAGACGGTGAGGTGGAATTGTTTCCTGTAACTAAGGAGAGGATGGTGTTTATAAAGTAGGTATTGATTTGTCAGGCAATACTCTCTTTGGTCATTGGTTGTTGGGGTTGTGGCTTTACCTGGGTGGAGGAGCGAGTTAATTGCCTGCCAGAACTTTTTGGGATTTTCATATTTGTTTTGCATAGATGTATAATATGTTTGTCTAGTTTGGGGGGGGGGGTTGTTTGTGGAGCTGCTGGTATGCTAACAGTTTTATTGTCTTTTGTTTTCTGGTAGTGAAACCAGGTTTTGTCCCTGGGGGGACAAAAATACGGGCAAGCAGATGTTTAAGAAGAAATGGCAAGGGGGTTCCAAAAAGAAATCTCAAACCTCCCATAACCAAGGACAGTCCAACAAGTTGTCTGAATAAAGAAGAGTCCTCATAATGATCTTGAGGGATTCCTTCTGAATCTTCAGAAGTACCCTGGATCTTAGTGGAAAGGATGGAAGGCATACAGGAACATTCCAATGTCCAAGGGAAAGAAAAGGTATCTGTCTTCTAGGACTTCTTTCATGGAGTCCTGGAACAGAATATTGCCAACTGATTGCTGAGAGGAGGCAAGGAACTCTTCACAGATCAAATCTTGGAATCCCCCAGACCTAATTTCTATTTGTGAAGGTCTGCCCTGGTCCTGCTCGGCTTGTCTGCCACAGTTTTGCTCTGATGGAATGTAGGATGCCTGTAGAGCTTTTGCTGTGAAGCTGTATCCCAAGCTAATATGGATAATCTGCAAAGGGGTACAACCTGGATTCTTCTTGCTCGATGTACAAACATGACTGTGATTTTGTCTATAACCACTTGAAGAGGTACTAGGGGATGAGGTACTGGGGATCAAAGTCGGTTCAGAGTGTTGAGTGACTTGATCAAGGCAAAAATGTCCTTAATATTTATATGCTTGCATCTGTTGGTGTCCCATGCCCTCTGCACTTTTATCCCTCATGAAGCGGCTCCCCAAGCAAAGTCTGAAGCATTTATGGTGACTGCTTTGGAGTAGGTATGGAGAAATGGACACCTATGTTTAAGGATATCTGTCTCCACCAAAAGATTTCTCTACTGACAAAACCCCAAGACTGGGATTTAAAAAAAATAAAGGGTGTTGATACTGGAACCAAAGAGATTTCAGATATCACTGTGTCTTGCTCATGTGGAATCTTGTAAGAATAAAACCACACAAGGCAGCTGAATAGAACCACCACGGTAAAAAAAAAAGAATAAAATGAAAAAAAAACAGAGGTCCAATTGTCTCAACCTTAAAAAAACATGCTTTAATGTAAAATCAATATAAAAACAAAGCTTTTAAGCTGCACAGCCTCTTTCTCAATATATTTAATTAATATAATAGTTAGTATCTAATTATATCATAGGTCAGCTTATCAAAAGTAGCTACTTCATCACGTTATCATAGTTGATTAATCCAATCATGAAATTTCAAGTGCTAGATACCAGTATAGAGATGTATTCTATTCATGTAACATCCCACAATGCATAGATTTATTAAAAACCTATATTGAAAAATGTAATTTTACGTAATGCTACATTATAATATATAACAGGCAAAAAGGCATAAAATCATAAACGTATTATAAAATTATAACATGCAGAGTCTTGCAGGGGTGTTATAAGAACCATGGATGTCATGAGACCCAAAATCCTGAGGTATTCCCTCAGTGATTGAAATCTGAGTAGAAAAACCTTAGAAACAGATCCAGATAAAGATATTTTTTCTTTTTTTTTTTTTTTCCCTGTGGAAGAAAAGCTTTTTGAACTGACGTGTCTAGATGACATCCCAGGGACACAATCCTATGTGAAGGAGTCAATAAAGACTTTAATTTTTTCTTGGAATCCTAGCTTATGTAAAAGATCTCACCCATTAGAGAGATTCCTAACACTTTGAAAAAGACTCTGCAAAGACAAGCAAGTCATCTCAATATGGAAAAATGTTGCTACCCTGTCACCTGCAATAAGCTATAACTGGAGCGAGACACTTTGTGAACACTCTTGGTGTAGTGGACAGTCCACAGGGTAAGGCAGAGAACTGATAATGTGATCCAGACACACACACAACATTTTAAGAAATATCTGAAGTCTGGATGAATAGGGATGTGATGATAAGTATCCTTTAAGTCTAGTGTTGCCAGGGAACTTGAAAGAGGAAGAAGAAGTAACAAAAGTTGTGATGTGACATAATTTTGAATTTGAGTACTATCACAGACAGGTTTAGGTAAGAAAGATCCGGAACTGGTCACCGAGAATACAGCCCTTCCTCTCTTGGGAAAGAGGAACTGGTTCTTTCATTCCTTGCAACATCACGTGATGATGTACTGGTGGAAATAAGGGTGTGAGCTGGAGGATGAAGAATGACCCCCTGGAAAGGAGTAATACTGATGATTTTCAAAACCTATTTGTCTCCCTTCTTTCGAAAATGGCCAGAGGCAATTACTACAAGCTTTCTCAAAGACTGGATTTACTTAAACAACCATAGGGATGTTTGATGCACTCCAACATCAACATCAATCAACTTTAGTTGACTGCCTGGATGAAAGGGTCACAATTCCTTTTAAGCACCTGTTTACTGAGGACACACAGCGGGTACTAATAGAGGTGAGAAAGCCTGCTACTAGACAATTTTATATTAGCAAATTTAAAGGTTTTCTAGTTGGTGCCACCAACATAGCCTGCAACCATTCAGGGCTAGTTGTCTTCTGGTTCTGCAATATTTGTGTGAGTTACTATCCTATGACCTTTGTTATTCTTCTGTCAAGGTTCATTTATTGGCCATTTCAGTATGTCTGTCCATGGACCCTTCTCTTTCAACATAGTTTCATGTCAAAATGTTCTTGAATGGGGGTTTTGCATAACAGGCCTCCAAGAAAACTGTGGTCCCTCCTTGGGATCTTAATTTTGTACATACCAATAAATCCACATACGATAGCAGCATAAAGGAGTCATTAAAGAAAATCCACTCATATAACAGCAAATGCAGCCAGAAGGGAAATCCGCTCAATTTATTGAAAATATAAAAACAAAACAAATAACATAAGCACTTTCATCCCAGTATCCCCAGAACTTCATTAGATACAGTACTAGTTAAATCATTTTTAAATCCCCCACTTCACATCACAGGACCCCTCCTAAATTTCATTATCTAGTTAAAGAAACAGCATGCACCAACTGCTATTATACAAATTACAAACACCCAATAAACATTAATTCACTGCCAAATATATAATCATAAAATTTCATTAAGCCCCTATCTAAAATATAAATAATTGGGATATTTTTGAAGGTGAATGGGAGGTTTGGAATAGGTTAGATGAAAAACAGATTATGGTTTATAAAAAAGGAACTAGCCTGAAGTATATGCTGGAAGGACGCACTAAAAAGGTAAAGGGACTAACTGGAATGAAGTGTAGTTATTACCAATATTGTAAGTATATTCACGTAGGGAAGAGCTAGATGAATGTTGCTGCTATCTTGCTATTGCCAATATATGTTTTATGATAACGACATTTTCCTGGCTGGTAAATCCCTTGAAATTAGAGAGTCTAGTTTTTTACAGCATCTGTAACTGGCTAAGCTTTAGTAACCTCATATAAACTTTATGTGGCATCATACATCCAGCAAAACCAATGCTATTGTCTGTAAAGAACCACAGGCATATCATTCTTAGTAAGAAATTGCATCTATGTTAGTGGATTTTAGTAGTTACAGACCATAGTCTGAAGCCTTATCCCACATTTAACTGTATGACCAGACTCTGCCTGGGTGTCTGTTGATATTTCAAGGACAATGGCTCCCAAGTTCCAGAATTATGACAAATAACAGTGAAAACTAAGGAACAGAGAATGTCAAGGCTTGCTGCTCTCCTTTAAAGGTTAGTTTGTTTATTTTTTGCAGAGGTGGTAAGCTCCATTGTACCCCCACTTCATGTATATACATATATGTACACACACACACTAAAAGATGGCGCTGTACTCGAGAACCTGGACTTGCACTTTCCATTTTCACATGTTCAGTCTCATCCTATTCCTAGGGCTTCTCTCCATTTACTAGGGTCAAAATGTAATAAAGTTACAATGACCAGAATTACAATCCTCACAGAAACAAGACTACACAAGCAAATAGGAGAAATATATACCAACTCCACAGCTTAGTATATTTGTGGATTCCTGTACATCTTGAAATTTGTTTTAGCTGGTGCACGTAGGCAAAGCCCCCCCCCCCCAGAAAAAATATTTAAAATATTCTACAGTGAGCTGGTATTTTCTGTATTTCACTCAAGTTGTACTTTCTCAGTTTTGTGGTGCTCACATTTACGTGATTCACAATTTTGTCAGGCAGCCAGCCTGCCTATATGTCTATGAGTGCCACTCAGTCAGCAAGTATTCTATTGTTGCTGAAGTTCTCACAAAGGCTTTCACTAATAACACATCTAACAAATCTAAAATATACTGTGTGGCATACCGCTTTCTTAAAGTTTTTTTTCTTTAATATGCAAGGCTACTTCCCTACCAACCCAGTATGCCCATTTAGATTCACAGGTGTGCCTACAACATTCTTACCACAGCACTGCCACATTACTTAAAATGTGTCAGCTCATCCCTTGCAGAAGATTACTATGGTTTAAGTTATTTTCTCTCCAGAAGTGTTGGTTTCCTTTTATGAATATACATGCAAGAAAGAGTGTGCTTTACTTTGTCTAATCCCTCCCTTGCTGCCTTTCACAATTGTATTGTGGCAAAATTCTGAAAGCATTTGGTATTGTAGCTGTGTTTGTATTTGGCACTACACAGGCACAACTGCTGCAACATTCCAAACCCACCTCTCCTGTTACTCCTTAAATGCCATTTGTCTTCATTGTTTAGAATATGCACACCACACCCACTCAGGCCAGAAACCAGTTACATTTTTTAAATGCTAACATGACTAAATGTATTTTGTAGCCTTATACAAAAAAACCCTGTCATATTAATGGAAATGACTATAAACAGAATAACTAATGGTGGCAAACTTAATTTAAAAGGCTTTAAATAAATGTGACATGCTAAATGTTAAACTGAATAAATAGTGTGTTCTGGAGCAAAGCAGCATGACAGAAACACTACATTATGGGGAGTCATATACAGCAGACAAGGCATTCTGGGGGAAAATAGTTGCTTGTCCTCTTTGGCTGCATAAGTTTTAAACCAAGAAATGGCCCTTTGATTGATATACTAGTCTAACTGTCCTTGTGACGAAAGTTATGGCTGAAAAGTCTTTACAGGGCCAAGTTTGCTCAGCCAGTTAAACAAAATGCACAAGAGCGCCATAAACAGATAGTATCAAAATATAAAAATTTACACTGAAACAATTTACACTGAAACAACTGAAATTTTGGACTTGCAACCCAGTGTCTTCAAGAGTGCATCGAAATTTAATCTCACAGCAGAAGTGCAACTGATTAAACAAAATGAGCTAGGATGAGTCAATGACATCAAAGTAACTTACTGCTCATCTATTTTATATGCAGCACAGCATTATATGGATTCCTTTTTAAAAAGCTATGGAGAACAGACAGTTTTGGCTTTATGCTTGATTTGACATTATGAAAGCCCTGTTTGCTTGCACGACATGAACTTGTTTTCCTTCCCGCAATGAAATTCTGATCTGCATGCATGTATAAAAAAATAAGGGATCTCAAGCAGGTGTAATACTAAATAGTTTATCAGCAGAATGGGAAATTAATCTTTGTGCATTACAGTTTAAGACGTATATTTTTTCTACAAAAAGTTTATACAAGTAATCAAATGGTAAGTCGGCTTATCCTGCAGACCCTTTTGAGCCACAACACAAGCAGGTCTTAGGGAGTTAGGAAGAGAGAACATGAAAACCTCAAGGAATTTAATGAAGAGTACAACATCCCAAGTCCCTGCAGTGCATTCATGGCAGTAACACAAGGCTCTTTTAGGAACTCAGTGAGCCTGGGAAACATTTGTCATAGGTTTTTCAGAAACAGATTTAAATTAAAAAATGTCATGAATTCTGAAGTGTGATAAGTAATTTGTGATTTTATAACTCCGACTTTATGTAATATTTTGCATAAAGAGCATTGCATCATTACTTGCTACAGTCACATGTGATATCAGGAAAACCAGTCTTTTATTCTCTCCTCTTTAATTATTTCAGTGGTTCAGAAAATTTTGACGGAGATCCATGACTGGCAATAATCACTCCAAAAATCAATTTATTGTGAGGATACTAGAGATTTAAAGATGCAGATGTTAATCTGAGAGACAAAATTAGAATGAAAGTGCAAATGAAAAATAATAAAAGAAATAAAAGCTCTTATGTTACAGAATAGTAAGAGATGTAAAAGGAAGAGGCAAAAGTCCAAAATGGAATAAAGAAGAAGTGATCTGTCAAGCCAACTAAAGGCAAGAACAAATGTTATTACAGATAGTGATCTGTCAAGCCAACTAAAGGCAAGAACAAATGTTATTACAGATTGCAGTCATGTGCTTGTATGCCTGATAACACAATTTTCCAGGTACTCAAGGCGTTGGGGAGTTGGAGTCCTTCCATACACAGGTAGAAGGAAGAGAAGCTAGTCTTGGACAGGGCCCCAGCCCATCTCAAGATGCATATACACATACAATATAAGCACACTGGATATGGCAATCTATGGGCCCACCAATTCATCTACTGCACATTTTTGGGATGTGAAAGGAAACCAGAAATCCCGGTGGAAAGGCACGGATGTGAATACAGACTGCGCACAGAAGGCACCCCAGTCATGCAGAGAACCTGCAAAGGCTGTGGACAGCAACATTAACAGGTTTGTCAATATAGCCTCCCATGCTCCAGTTTTACTTATAGTCTAATCATGATAGACTGTACACTGTTATCATAGCAAGGTGAAGGAGGCTGTTTTCACAATGGACAGGTACAGATATGCAGAATACATCCTCTAGACTAGATATGATAGATCCATCCCATTTGGGCATGTATGCCTCCTAACTATGCACCCAGAAATCTTATCTAGGCACTGTATAACCAACTGATTCCCCCTTGCAACTCCCATAATTTCTCCTGCATCTGTCTCCTACCTGTTTTCCACAGTACAAATGTGCTGCATGTCACCATGTCAAGGGTTCTATGAACACCAATAATGTATTTGATCATGTGCGGTTGTCAGATTTTCAAATATTTACATTTAAATGTAGTTATGTCTTACTGTGACTATGTTGGAGCTTACTTTGTCACAGGTACTGTGCTTTTACTGCATGGTCAAACTCTGAGAAGAGGAAAAAAGCTTCATGTTTTTCCAGTGCCCCTTTCACCTGAATTTGTCCAAACCTGGAATGGTGGCAGAGCACCCACATCAAGGGGTGCAGGGGACACATTCCCCTGCAAACCACTACAACTGTTAGCTACCTGCTATAGCAGGACATACCCCCCCCCCGTGATCCTAGAGAAGGACACCTTGCAATTCTGTTAAGTGACCTTTCAACACACAGGCATAATGTACCACCATACATATTTGCGCAGTAATGACATGCACAGTGCATGACATTGCTGTCAAATCACTAGAGCTGCAGTTGTAACATCACAGGTGCACAATGTTCTATCATGCATGCATGGGCTGTAATGACATTAGTGAAGCTTAATATATGCCCTTACTGTAGCAACAGCCCTAACTGCACTTATGAGTACAAAGCTCAGGTAGTTTACATGAATGTTTACAGAGCACATTACATTCCAGTACGCTAACCTAGCAGCAGTGGCCACATGTTGATGCCAGGTTTATACAAAGCAGTCCACATGCACTCACTCCCCCACCCATCCCAAGCACAGCCTTCATCTAACAGCATATTGTGCACTGAGGAAATCAGTGGCACACAGTGCACCATTCTCTCATATTAGGCAATAGCACCTGTTACACGAATATAAATATAACAGTACAAATTAATTTCTGCACAATGTTTAAACGGTGCATGTGTAGTTTGCATCTTAACGTAATTTAAATTGCAATTATAATGCTAATTCAATTATCTCAACTTAAAAATTTGAACATTTGCATTTAACAACAAATACTATACTACGTGTATTATGGTCAGCATAAAAACCTCTCAGTCTCTTAGTTCAATAATTCTGGACAAAGTCAATAATAATAGGGGGCAAAGGCACACAATCCAGGATAAATTATAAATATTGCTCATATAACTTAAGTTGATAGAATAGTAGGTTTTGCAATTGCATGCGTTTTCTGAAGGGCATGAAATATGAAACTCAAATGACTGTCATTGTTTAGCATATTGAATCCTCAAAATGATTAACCAGAAAACAATACATTTTTTGTGGAACAAACCAAAAACATAAGGCAAGACTCTTGACCTTCTCTGAAATTATGGACAGCTGAAAAGTATGTGGATATTTTAATTTTTAATATAATCTTGATATATATATATATATATATATATATACATATATATATATACATATATATATATATATACATATATATATATATATACATATATATATATACATATATATATATATACATATATATATATATATATACATATATATATATATATATACATATATATATATATATATATACATACATACACATACACACACACACACATATACACATATACACATATACACACACACACACACACACACACACACACACACACACACCATTTGCACCTAAAAGTACTGTCATGTATCTCTTTGTATTTACCTACACCTGAGCAATTATTTAACATTAAACATTTTGTAAGTAAAACTTGGGTCTATCAGACAGAAAACTGCTTGCTCGTTTGGTAGTATTTAAAATTCTCCCATATATTTTAATAACTTTACATTTTTCTAGCATTTTTTTTTTTTTTTACAACCTAGAAGCATAAAAGCTTGGGTCATTCAGTTGTGTTTAAGTTTCAGGTGTTGCAGATGGTACTGCCTACTATGAAAACAGTGTGAGATGAGGGGTTCATCCCTGCTTTTGACAAAAGAAAAAATGGGTGATAAGGACTTAAAAGCAACACTGGGTTATGTTTAAATTCATTTCTTTGAAACCACATTTAAAAAAGTAGAAGTGTTGTAAAGTGCAACAACAAACACCATATGTGTGCTCCATTGTGGCATTTAATTAGCTTTGGCCACAGTCAGTGGTTATTTCCTAATTTGTGTGTACAATTATAGCTTTTATGTAGTACAAACACTGCTGCTTTATAGCAATTCTTATAAGCCCAATGAAGTGGGATCCTTATAGCCACTTGAGCTCCAGGTGCTCAAATTCTACTAACTTGTAGCTAGGGGCTTCATCAGCTGTAAGCCTGACCATGCAGCTCCTGAACAGATGCTCAAACTCAAACCTGAGTTCAGAGACACAGTTGCTGCTGCAACGGATAGATGCAATCGAATGCTCACTGTGGAACAGGTAAGTGGGGAAGGGAAACAGGGACAGGAATTTGAGGTTTAGGGAGTGATCAGAAGGAAGTTGAAGGTTGAAGTTGGGAGCAGAGGGGGATTTTAGATTTATGGAGTGATAGGAGATTTGGGTTAGGGAGGGGAGGAAGGTTTTAGGTTTATGGAGTGACTGGTACATTGGGGTTAGGGGCAGAAGGAGGATTTTAGGCTTATGGAGTGATTGGGACATTGGGATTACGTACGGGTGAGAGCTTTTAGGTTAGGGTCAGGGTGCTGGGAGGGATAGTTAGCCTTTGCTAACTTTAGAGGAATTGAGTCAGTGGAAGTTAGGGTACTTGCCAATGAGCGAGTTGCAGCAGGGAAGTGTGTCACAGGCTAGTGGTACGTGAGCACTTGTAGTAGGCCTAATGAAGCCATGACTTGGACTTGTTTTAGTTTGAAAGCTAGCTGCTGTTTATATATTTTGGTTGTGTGCCATTCTATCAGTTCAAGCACATAACTGAAATATTTACTCAATTATTTATTACAATAGATAGGTATTTGTCACACATGTTGCTGTGCAGTTTTCTAGGTCTTCCAGAAGTAATTTGTTCCTGTTTTGGGTTGTGATATCACTGGACTCTACTGCAGCTCACAAGTTACATTTTGATTTCCTTTGTCCCTTTAGGCTTTGATGACTTTCTTTTAGCTCTCCTGTTAATTTGTTTCCTATCTCTGAATTCTTACACATTACTTGCTATTCTTTTGTGTTGTCTTGCAGTTTCTGAATTCTGCTTACTGGTAGCCATTTGAAGATGGGGTGAATCGCTTATTTTTCTAACTAATAGTAAAGTGTGTGCTGATGTTACAATCTTGAGGTTAAAAAGTCTTTATTTTCATTAAAAAACACATCCTATCATGGCTGCTAAACTAACCTTTCAGCATCACATTTCCTACTCTACCCTATGCCCCACTGATAAGTACTTAGAAGCACCTCTGGATAGTACACTCACTTGCTGCTTAAAGCCCATTGTAATGAAGTTATTCATGTGATCTTTCTGAAGCTCCTGTTGAGATGGCCAAGTTTACCATTCTGTGACAACTTCAGACATTTTCTAGTTGCTGTTTTTAGACTTCCTGACCCTAAGTCAGCAGTCGTTAAATTCACAGTGCTATTATCTCAACATTGTTAGTACTTTATTAAACAAAACCGATATTTGGGAGTCTTAATTTCAAAAAGAAAATAAAAAAGTGGCGATAACCCTACAGTAGGATGGCATTACAACTAATCTTGGGAACTGAATACCAGACACGTGGGTATTCCTTGTAAAGTAATTATGAAACCTCAAATATTGGCACCCTACAATTTCTCAATTTGAACCAATATGGCTATGTGAAAGAAAGAGCCAGCCTGCTAAATCTGATGGAATTTTTTTGTAAAGGTAACTGGGGCACTAGATGATGGTCAGTCAGTGCATACTGCCTGCTTGGATCTCATTAAGGCCATTGATAATGTTACTCACGCTGGCATTACTGATAGGATATTTTAAGTGGGTGAGTCTATGTAACCCACTGGGCTCAGACAATAATACGCCTAGTCAGCGTTAGGGGCATACTTAAGTTCTGTCCTACAGGATTCTGTATTGGGCCCACTCATCCTCAGCATATACTTTGTTGATGCTCAAGTGGACACCAAGAATAGCTGGTTGATGGAGTTTGCCAATAACTGCAAACTTGGTGCTGTCATTAACTCCCCATTTGATAACCATATCCTTCAAGTGAAAAAATGTCACGAGAAACCCACAGTACAACACTGAGATTACTCAGCTTTATCTCTCTAATCTGTTGGTTATAAACGTAAAAGGCTACCAAAATGGTATTTTAGTTGCATTTAAAAAAGTACAACATCAGAAGTAAAGTTATACAAATAAAAATGAAAGCACGGTGATGTAGTTCTTCTTGTCCAAATAATTTTTTTATTTGAAGTAATGGCAATTTTGCCCTATAAGAGGGCATGTTTTTCTTTTATCTTATACTTTTTAAATATTATTAAAATACCATTTTAGAAGGCTTTTACCCTTACTAACAAAAAGGTTGGGGGAAAGTTGAGGATTCTGACTTCAGGTTTCGGCTGGAACTTTTTCACTGGTTAATCTCTGATCTAATAGTTCTTAACTTTGGATCAGAGCTGGAAATCCAGTATACCTGGGCAATCAGATCTTGACTTGGCATATGCTACAAGATCTAATGCATAATAGTTCCTGGTGTTATGACCATGGACTCAAGAGCAACACAAAATATGTAGTATTGTACCACGCTGGAAGTTACTACCATCATTAGACACCTAGGCATGTGGGTAATGTAATGAGCTCTGCCTTGACCATTGTATATCAACTGTTAGGAAATCTTTATACCTAACCAGGCTGATTATTAAAGACATACCCTCCAGATCCTAGACGTTATTGTCTTCCTCTACTGCTCCCTTATCCGGTCCATAGTAGAATATAATGCTTCCTTTGGCATATAACTGCCCAAATATGTTGCCAATCCTGAAAAACTACAACAATTCCTAAACCGGGAACATCTCATTCCTCACATTTCACACAGTGTTTACAGACCCCCCATCATTTTACTCCATCTTAAACTTTTACATGGTAGTCTCTCCTTGGCTTACAAGGTTATGAAGGATCCAGTCCTGCTTGGCCTCTTACAGGTTTCAAAACTCAATAATACCACCAATACCTGCTCTAAGGACCAGGATCATAGGACGTTACTAGGCTAATGGCCCTGGGTCCCTAACATGCTTATCCAAGAGTTTGCAGCACCTGTCATCCCTCATTGAGGGACACAGGTGGAATTCCTCATACAAATCTGTGGTTTCCCATCCACTCATTAAGGCTGCAAATTAAGAGGGTCAGCGAGGTACTCTGACATGCATGGGAAGTCTATTCCAGAGATGGGGCAGCCTCTGGGAGACAAACCTGTCTCTCCAGCAGATTTTGTTCATGTTGCATATTAATTTTAGGCCTTTCAAGCGGGTAATGCGTGAGGAGTTAAACTTATAGATATGGAGCATCTCTAGTAGGGCAGGGTTCAATATTGCCTTGTAGATGAGACACAGATCACCTCTGAGCAATCTATATGATACTGAGTAGAGTGATAGTGATTTGAGCCTGTCTGTATTGGACAGGTTTTGGAGGCCATGTATTCTCTTTGAGAGACATCTGTGGCCTTTCTAGTTGGTGCAGGTGTTTGGAGAGGTACCTACCAAAAGGGGCATTATACTCAATTACTGGCTTAATGAGGGAGGAGTTGAGAGAAAATAACTTTTCCTCTCCCAAAAGTCTCTTTGCCTGTGGAATAAGCTCACAGTCCATATCAAAGTACCTACCTAAAATATTTTAAAGACAATTTTTAATAGCTGATCAGTATCCGTAAATTCACTTCCGGGCTGTCTTCTCTACACATAGAGAGGGCAAGTAACAGGAGTTTTAAGTGGTAAAGCTCCAAATTGTTCACTGGACTAATTGCCCAAGTACAAATTCACAAACCATTCAATTCAAAATAGAGTATAAAGGATTAGTCCAGAAAAAATCACTTTAGCTAGAAGATCTTGCTCTCTTTCTCGGACACCCACCCTTTGGGAAGAATAAAGACATCTTATTGAGGTTTCAAGTAGTTTATTCAGTTAAGTGTGTAAAATAGATGAGTGTTCTTGTTCTAATACATTACATTCAATAGATCAGTTATTTAAAGCTGGTTACAGATAATGGTGGGAGAGTCCAGGGCAGATAAGAAGAAAATCTGGGAAATGGAAAAACAAGGAGCAAATCCCAAAGCTTAGAGTTTAGTCCCTTATTTGAATATTCCTGAAAGACCCATGAGGGTTTAACAGCTCAGCAGCCTGTGGAACGTCATTCTTAGTTGAGGGTTTTAGTTTTAGTTTCAAAGAAAACATGAAAACACACCATCAACTATTACTACAGAACTTTAAGAAAATACTCACTTGAGCTTCATCAGGTCCCTCTAAAAGGGTGGTTTACACGGATTCACTAGACAATCTCGAAATACTGAAATGTCAAATTTCAGTATTTGAGACTGAATAGTCGAAATCTCACATACCCGAAAACCCACAACCTCAAAAACCACAATCGCGACCATACACACACAAGCACACAAACACATACACCTACCTAACTACACTACAAACAAAACACACACAAACACACCTACCCTGCCTATAAGCAGGGTGACAAGCCCCCCTGCACCCCCCTACTTACATATACTAACTCTGAGGTTGCACTAAACACACAAAAACCACCAGTACACACACAATAAAATCCCTACCCAATACCCTTACATAACCACTTACCTGAATCCCCAGCTAAATCCACAAACTGCACTGTACATCACGACACCACAACAGCAGATTTTAAATTTCCGCATTCGACAAAGTGCAGTTTCGCATAACTGCACTTTCTACTATTCAGTCTCGAAATACTGAAATTCGACATTTCAGTTTGAGATTGTCTAGTGTACCAGGTTTATACTATGATCATTGAAAATGCCTGCTTTTACTAGGCTATCGCCAGACTTTACCCTGTTTTTTTTTTGTATGGATTTGTTTTGTGAACTATATTACCTTTCAAAAACATAAGTTTTAAAACAAATAGAGAACAGGAGAGAGAGGGATGAAAACAGTAAGATATTGGTGGTTAATACAACAGATGTGCTTCCAGCAGCAGCTTAAGGCACTGGGATGAAATTAAGGAAAGAGAAAAGTTGTACCTTTGGGCCAAAAAGATAATACAGGAAGATCAGAATTAGGTACCATATTCTAGCAAAATACTGCATTTCTTGGGCAGTTAGAAAAGAATACAGGGCCACAGCAGCAGAATAAACTGGTTTTGTCAGTAAAGATGAGGCAATTTCTACATTGTCTCAGGATGCCCATATCCAAATGCCTCAGGATGCCCATATCCATGGCAGCACACCCTTTTTATTGATTAGACAGTTGAAGTGAGAATATAAAGTAATGCCAAAGTATCCAGTTTGCAACTCTGGGGCAGTGCCTGTCACTGCAAACTAGCTGTCTTGTGCGCATCTAGGTATTGGTGAAATTTCAACTCAAGGTATTCGTGGCTATGCAGGGCATCGTTAAACACTTGAGGGGAACTAATAAGTAGAGTCTGATGATTTATGAAGCAAGTATTTAGGAACACATCCTGGAATTGGAAACAAATTAAGCAATACTTACTGAAAATAAAGAATTAGCTTGTCAAGAATGATGAAAAGAGGGGAGTCACCTGAATAGCTACTGCCTGACTACTACTAATATTGGTCTCACCACAGCTTCACTCTGCTGGGTTACAATGCTCCTTTGCATCTTCTCTCACCAGTAGCATCAATCCCAAGATCAGAAGCAGGCCACAGCCTGATTGAGGATCCAATGTCTTGTTCCAGATGATGTAAGGATCTGTTGGCTGGTAGTAGCATTTTCCAGTAGGCGCCTTGAATAGCAACTAGACAAATCAGGAAGGTCAAGCACAGATACCCTCATACCAGCTAGAAAAAAAGTCAGGAATCTATGTACTCTGCTCCTTCTCTCACCAGACTGGAACCTATGAAGCAGTTATTACACTTTCCGGTAATCAGCAGTACCCAGGAAATGTTATGCTCTTCTCTCACCAGCAGCAAATCAGAAGCACTAATCCCACGTTAATGACTGTGGGCACACCAGTAACTGGTGGTCTTTGTTTAGGTGTTGCAGATTTTAAAGGTAAGATGGAAAAATGGCTTAATATCCCAAGAGCTACAGTGTGCTCTAAGCAGTTAGATATGAAACAGGGGGTTACTTAAGTTTTAGCTATCTAAATATGGAGCCACTGATTTTAAAAGAACAAGATAGATTGGAAGGGGCAGGCACTTTGTATTCTAGTTCTATGGAACAGGGAGATGGCCAATAAGTTTAAATAGTTGGAGAGTGATTTCACAAAATGATAATTGTGTTTATTCACAATAGCCAATGAAAGAGGGCAGGGAAGGAGATATGTGGTCAAATTAATATAACATAAGAGGCATGTAACTAGAAAGACAGTTGAGTTTAAAAACACTATTGTACCAGGGTGAGAGAGTGGCGAAAAACTTTGTGTGACTCACAAGAGAGCTGTATCCTGTTTTAAATATGCAGTTAAAAGTAGAATACAAGTAAAAGACAGTGTAAAGAAAATAAATTACAATATACAAATAGAAGACAATAAAGTAACACAAAATGCAAAAAAGCAAAAACAAACTATCCTTTAACTCACAGCAAGTTGTGGCAGAGAAAGTATCTGGGTAAATAAACTATCACAGGATTAAGATTTAGAGAGGAGATGAAGAAAGGTCTTGAAGTGTGGCTGATGGTTACACAGCTTCAGTGGAGTTAAAGGAATGGAGGAAGACAAGATCAAGCAGAAAGGAGGACCTTTATACAGCTTCAGCACGGGTATAGAGTTTAGAGGTTTTACAAAGACCACTGGTTTAGACAGCAGTAGTTGTAAAAGGAGGAGTGTGATGAACGGGGTAATGGGCATAACTTTCCTCCATAGCAGTGGGACTGAACTTGGGAGTGAACAGATGTGGGCAAAACAGTGAAGCTCCTGTCAAATAACATTGGCTCAAACATAGTAAATAGTCAAGTTTAGGTAGCAGGGAGTTATGGATAAATGCATGCAGCTTTTTACTTTGTAGTGCTTACAGTTGAACATAACCATAGCATGTGACACAGAGGGTCTGAATGAGTTAACTCTCTCTCATTTACAGCGGGCCATTCTCAGAAGGTTGGCAACACAGGCAGCATGCTACCCTAAACTAAGCAGTTGTAGGATATAATGACAACCAAGAAGAAACCGTTAGGCAGTTCACAGGCATACAAAATGAAGACTTTATACAAAGCATGATTATGACATTTTAGCATTAAGCATGAGCAGTGATGGGATGCTTGGGACTTAGGACATATGTTATATTCAAAATGGGGGTAAGTCAAGGGAGGGTAGCCACTAACCTGGCTGCCATTAGTTATTTCACTACAAAATCATTCCAGGTGAACAGAATGCTGAAGTGAAGGGGTGGACAAAGCAGTGCCACAGGTGGTTAATGAATGGTGCCCATATGATCCAACAGCTTTTAAATGATTATAGGACATATTGCCACAGGCATGAAAAACATCAACATGACACTGTTTTTAGGGCATGTTTCCTCATGGGTTTTTGTGGGGCATTTACAGTTTTGGAGCTGGTGCAACTAGGCCAAGAAGGGAATTCAGTGGTGCTACCATACTCTGATGTTAAAGTCTCCAGATTTGGGGTAGAGTTACACATTGTGAGAGGAGAAACAAACCCTCTACAGGGAGCCATTGTTGTATGACTGAATTAATTAATGAGCACAGGGGAATGATAAAGGGTATTTTTCCACCACAGACAAGATAATACAGTGATCTGATATAATTTCAGGGTACTGTTGCAGAAAGCGGTCAAACTCTTGGAGTAAAGCACTATGTATCACATTCATTTAAAGTAGGTGCTGCACTGCATGTCCAAGGGAAAGGTGCTTTAATATAAATTAAAACATGAGGGCATCGGAAATCAGCTGCATGTAAAACATATTTGCATGGCCAACTAATTTGATGATATTTTCATTACAGCTTTCTCACTGCATATAGCAAGTATATAATTGTCCGGATATTCATACATTAAGAAAATATTAAGATGCTTTGTACAAGGAGCATGGATGCCTCGCTGGGTAAGTAAGGATTTAGTAGATAGGGTTCATCAGAAAAATATGGCAACAGTTGATGATGGAAATAGAACATGAGAAGCTCTGGGGACCTCCTAGATGGCTGCACACTGAGTAACAGCTTAATTGTAGCTCTCCTAGTGTGAAAACAGAAACTCAGAAAAGAGAGCCAGTGAATTTGCCTTTTTGGGTAAATTTTCATTACTGGCTATTAAGTGCACTGCCTGGATGCCAGCAAAGAAGAAATTTAGAGAACTTGAAAGAAAATCAGTCACAAAAGGTGAGAAAACACTGCTGGGAAGAATCCTTTTAGCAATTCAGCAAAAAGCAGTGTATGCCCCAGCTTTGGTGTAAGACATGACTTCTAGTAATTTAGAGGACCAAATAAATGTGCTCAGAGCTGATTAAAATAAATGAAACACTGACGAAGTGTATCAACTCAAATAAGAAAAGGCTGGGAAAAAAATAGAAGCTTTAAACTGATCTTCAGATGAGCTGATTTATTAGATCAAAATGAAGAAAAACTTGAGATGTTTCAAAAAATGGAAGAATTACAGGACAGGGCACATAGGGAAAACCTGAGATTTTCTGCTGTACAAGAGAAATTAAAGGAAGCAAACTATATTATTTTTATGAAAGCACAAATAAGCAACTGGACTGGTATTCCACAGCAAGAGTTGAAAATTGATAAAAGGCACATTGTTTGTATGTTCCAAACCTGGCCATGCAAAAGCAGCCAAAACATCTAATAGTAAAGATACAATACTACCAGTAAAAAGAGTTGTCTGTGGCAGAAGGACAAAGTACTAATAGTCTGTGACAGTAGAGCGTTTGTGGAAAAGGACTACTCACTGCAGACCAGACAGAGGAGTAAATTTATTCCAGCAATCATGGAATGTTGAGAAACAGGTGTGACATTCAAGCTGCTGTATCCAGCTATCTTTGGAATACTTTTTTCTCGGAGGATTAAAGTCATTTTTGGTGAAGAACATGCTAAGGAGGAAATACAAAAGTTTGTCAATAAAAAGTGAGCTATCAAACATAAGGGAACCCTGCTTCTTATTCTTCTGATAATAAAACTTAGAGAGACTATGCCAGTGAAACCTTTCCCAGTGTTCCAAAGGAAAATGTTTGAGAGACAGGAAAAAAAGCACATGGGTTAACTGGAAGAACCAGGAGTACATGGCAAATGAACTAGAGACTGCAATTGTGAGATGCAGAGCAATGGAAAGAAAAACAGCAACCCAGACATTAATGAATAAATGTGGAATTGCACAGCATCAAATCACAGTTGTGAACTAGGGTGGAAGAAGGAAATCTGGAAATACTGGACTTTGAGGATGTGCTCTACCTCATATCATCAGTGTCTGAAAGAAGATTAAGAAGGGGGAGGGGGAAGAGGAAGGAAAGAAGTAACTGAGTAAAACAGTATTTGTTCTTAACACTATTTTTTTCTAAAATATTACATATTGTATACACAGGATGCACTATGCGTCTTAGCATAGATAACCTTCACTATAGGTCAATTTAAGCCTGTGAGTGTAGTTGTCAGTCTGGAACAATTGTGCTATTAGGAGGGTTAAACTTTATTTGAAGAGGACAAAAGCTTTTAGCAGCAAATGAAAAATAAAATAAAATATTGTAATGTATATTTACATTTTATAAAGTAAAGTTTTTTCAGTTATCTTTGTATGCAATGGGGGATACTAAAGTACACAGGTGCCTTTTATTTCCTCTTCTTTCCTCATATTTTAGGTTTAAGAAATGTAGGCACTGCAATGTAAAAAGATAAGAAAGCCTAGACAAAAGAGCCTGATATAAGTAAAATGTATCTGCTTTTTCGTACTTTTGCATACAGGAATGACTGAATTAGCGACTCTGGCTTGAAATAACAGGTTTTAAGGAGAAGCAAGTAAATAAAAGAACACTGAATATAATGAAAAGTTCATTAAAAAAATAAATGTTCACAGTTCATCATGAGAAGCCTGTAGCTGAAAGGAACTGTGTGTCTGATTCTCATGTTTCTATGGACACAATCTGAGAAGGGCATTAAAAACAGAATATTCTTTTCTGTAATGGCTAAAATATAATGTTTTCTGAAATCATTCAAGCTGTTTTCTACATCTGGGAGAGGAATAAAGATAAGATAAAAACAGGCAGCACATAGTGGCAGCAGAAGCACAGGATGCACTATGCGTCTTAGCATGGATAACCTTCACTATAGGTCACTTTAAGCCTGTGAGTGTAGTTGTCAAGTCTGGGACAATTGTGCTATTAGGAGGGTTAAACTTCTTTATTTGAAGAGGACAAAAGCTTTTAGCACAATGGCTCAGGCAACAGAAAGAAGAAAGGGTTGCTGCCAAGCTTAAAGAACCTATAACAAGGAAAACAACCAAAGATCCTGTAGAGATATTAGAATATTTTGGAAGTTTTATGAAAATCTATATAAAGGCAGGGAAATGTGTAAATCAAGAAAAAGTACAAATGGAAATGTTGATGGAAGAATTAAATATGCCAATGTTAGAGGTAGATGAGGCTCGATTACTAACAGTTAGGATAGGAGGAGATAGGATAAAACTGTGATGTATAAACAATCTACAGGAAAGTCTCCATGAATAGATGGTATTCCTGTGGACGTTTGGGAGATGCAGAGGGAAGAAACTGATTAAGGTCTGGAAGGTTTTGCTTAACAGTATTTAAAGGGAGGAGAAGCACTAACATCCTGGAAGAAAGCTGTGCTGGTTGTAATACCTAAAGACGGTAAAGACTAATCAGTTCCAGCTTTATAAAGGCTCATTCTGATCTCTAAACCATAATTATAAAGTGTTTAGGTCTATAATGCCTAAAATAATGGCAAAGATTATGCTTATATTGATAGATATGGATCAGTGTGGTCTTGTGAAGGAGAGGTAAACATTTGACAAGATTAATAGAACAATGATGATCCAAAGGGATGCAGAATGTAAGAAAATACCACTGCTATTGGTAGGTCTTGATGCAGGGAAAGCATTCAGCAGAGTAAGCTGGGATTTTATGAGTAGGGCAATGGAAGCATTTGCATTCCCTGATAAAATAATAATGTTTACTACAAGATAAGAGATCAGAGGCAAAAAGTGTGTGTGTGTATGGGGGGGGGGGTCATTTATGTTTTGTTTGAGCAGAGGAACCAGGCAAGGGTGTCCTCTTTCCCCTTTGTTATTTGCTTTATACTTAGAAGTACTGGCAAAAAAAATAAGGGACTCATAAATTCATGGATAAATTTAAGGATATAGTCAGTATGGTAATCAAGAAATGTTGGCTTTATTTGTACCTGATAAAACTAGAAAAGGTGTTGTGGAACATAACGAGACAGGTTTAATGAAGAAACAATAAAGGCAATAGCTATGAACAATGTACCCCCACACAAATTGGTCCAGCAATACCTCTATTTATGTGGACATGATAAAATGAAGTACTTAAGAATATGGATTAAAAATGATTCTGTTTTGGCAGCTAAGGATATGTGGGAAGTGACTAAACAAAAGAGAATACAAAAAACGAGAAACTAGAAACTGTTTTATGGACATGAAGAGCAAGATACAAACAGTGAAAATGTTTTAGTCCCTTTAGTTTTACACACAGGTCAGGTATATTTTTTATCAACCAGAGAAAAAGTGTGCATAGCAATTAATACAGAGTTGAAGGATTTTATCTGAGAGAGGAACAGGGCAAGATTCAAGAAGGATAAGCTGATCCTTCTAACTGAACAAGGTGGTTTAGGATTACTTGATTTAAAGGGGGATTTTAGAGCTACATAGTTAAGGCTCCTTTACATGGCACAAGCAGAAAGCTATAATTCAAAGTGGAAAGGGATGATGAGGATGATGAAATGGGAAGCTCAAGAAATAAGGAGAGAATGGATTTTGGATGCAGTAACTATGCAAAACATTATATTCATAAAGAAGCAGAAAGTATTCTAAAAACTAAGCCAACACGAAAATGGAGATTCTGCTGATAAGGATGCAATTGGGGGTACAGAGAATAGGTAAGGGGGCTGGAATTTACTGGAGCAAACTGGCAAAGGAGCCAAGGTATTGGGAACAAATAATTAGAGAGGGAAAGGTAATGGAATGGGAAGAGGCCAATAATTTATTTGGACTGCAAACTTGAGATTGTCTTCCTATCACCTAATGACATCAGTGTAGGCAAACAGAAAGAAATAGGGGAATCCTAAGTGAAAGACCAGCACTGGTAGAGGTTTTAGTAAAATCTAGACCAGAAGCTATTAACAAAAAAAAAAAGGATAATCAGAGGAGGTTAGAAAAGATTGGGAAGAGAAACTGGATAAGCAATTGACAAAGAAACAATGGGAGGATATATGTAGGACTCCAAAATATGCAACAAAGTCTGGAAGATTTAGGATCTTTCATTGGAAGTGGTTTGCATACATAGTTTTATACCCCATGCCACCTTCAAACAATTTTTCCTCAGGTAGATTGCAAATGTTGGATGTATGTTGGGGAAGAAAGCGGTAACTGGGAACATATTTTTGGGAGGGTAATGAGTAGGCAAACGTTATAAATTCCCTGTAGCCTACTCTTGTCACACATGCTGGGTGAGCAAAATTGGTGTAACTAAGGATTGTTTTTGAGCTGTGAGACAGAATCAGAATTTTCTGGGCATAGCCTTGCTGAGTTTAATTCTGGTGGCTGCCAAAAATGCAATTTCTAGAAAATGGAAATCAAAGTCTAAACCAACCATCCTAAAAGCAGTGAACATAGCAACAAAGATAAAAAAATCTGTGAACATAGCAACAAAGAAAATAATTTGAAGCAGGATTTTTAGAAAAGGGTAGGAGCAAATTACCTAGACAAATAGAAATTGTGGGAACAATACATGCAGAATGTTTTGGAGGAGGAATGAGGTTTAAGGGATGGCAGGAATTGAATCTGCTATGTAATGTTTTACTGTGAATGACTGTATAGAAGATACGTGATTTTATAATATCTGCAACTCAAAATATGTCAATATGTGAAAATAGATGTATTGATTCAAGTGCAGGAGGGAAAAAGTTAGTGATAGGTAAGAAGAAGTTTGTGCTTTCATTACAGGTCTCAATCTGATGATTAATAGGAGCATAATTAGGATTTATGCATGATCGCCTGTGTAATAAGTGATAATTTAATAAAGATGTTTACAGTTTAAAAAAAAGAGATGGCAGTTATACCGCTCTATGTTAAGTGCCATTAAATGATTTGGAGGCATGAGCAGAGATTAAAAAGCCATTTAAACAGTGGCTAGGGATGAAACTAATAGAGGCAGTGCAAAGGATGAGAGGTTATACATGCCACCTCAGTTAGGGCAGTGGAGAAGATAAGATGAAGGTTCAATAACTTTATGGATAAAGCAATGACTGAATATACAGACATACATGACGAACGCAAAAATAAAGATAAAAACTGAAAAAAACTGTATGATGGACTTTGTCTGTGCAGCTGAGATGGGAGAGTGTATACAGAGGTCTTAAGGACTGCATTATGCTAAGCTCACCTATATATGCTTGGTGAAAGGGTTGATCACCTCTTTGGTGACATTGGACGGGGGATGCAAAAGGACAGTTAATTTGGAGGAGCATACAGAAGGTTCCTGTCCAAAGTGGGCGCTTGCCTTGGGAAAGGTCATTGGACTTCTTAACCAGCCTCCATTAGAAACTGTAAAACAGTTTACAATGCTTTGTTTGTGCTAAAGAGTTAAAGGAATAGCAGTGTCACCTCACCAATGTAATTTACCTTAGATAGACATAATTTAGGTAATCCTCTTTGGCAACTAACCTTACTTACATATTTATTTATCGACCTACCTTTGTTGACCAGGAAAGTTTGACTGCACAGAGTAAAAGCTCCATCACAGTATATCTATACTGAGTGAGTTTCAGTCAATTCTCATAACAGTTACACTTCTAACCAGCTCTAAATTCCTGCAGGAAGTAAATGGATTTACACTGTAGAAGGGAAAATGTTGTAAAGAAGTTTAGCTTTCTTACATTTCAGTTCAGAAAGTTTTTTTTACAGGAGTTCAAAAGATATAATTAAGCATATAGCTGACAGCTTTTAAGAAATTATGTAGAAGGGGAGATACTAGTAATGTAAAGGAGGGTAGTAATAACAGTTTATATGAGTGAGAGAGCAGTGTATAAAATTAGTTCTGACTAGGCTGTCTATTCCGAACTGTTCTATCTAGAAGGTTTATAAGTTAGATATACAGGGAATGCAAAACATGAGTAGAGAGGTGGCTGGGGGGCAGTTAGAGAATACAGAGTGCTTACAAAGGGTGTGAAAATGGATGTAATCGAATCAAGTGCAGGAGGGAAAAAGTGATAAGCAATAAGAAGTTTGTGTTGTCATTACAGGTCTCAATCTGGTGATTAATATGAGCATGACTAGGATTGGATAAGGTGTTGGAGCAAGATTTTACAGCTTGGGACTTTGTCATTTTTACTTGTGTGGGAATGGCTTCTCAGAGGTTAGAGAAGCAACAGGAGTATTGAGTTCCTGATGAATTACTAGCCTTACTGCTGCGAAGTAGAAATTACCAGAAGAGCGGTCTCGTGAAGTGAAGGGCAATAGTGTATTTTAAACGCAGGACATTTTTCAGGATAAAATATCAGTTTGTATGCTGCAACAGAGTATTTTGGGTAGCTGAGAAGCTAGCCAATTCAGCTGTTTCAAACCTTGACAGCGATAGGTCTGGTGTGCAGTGTTGGCAGCAAGTTTAGCTAATTTGTTGTAACAGGAGGCTAGTTTCAATTTTAATGCACAGTTTAGGTTTGCAAAGATAGATGAGGCATATAAGAAGGTTGGAACCAAACATGAGACTTTTTTTTTTCCTTGCCAGGTCTGTAATGTACTGTTTGGCCCTGTACTGGGAACCAAGTTTCTGGTGTCTCTTAATTGTTTGAAAAACACGTAAATCAAATTTAAGACGGTCATCTGTTATGATGCCCAGCAATTTAGTATGTGGTACTAATGCAATTTTAATATTATTTGCAAATGTAACAAAAAGGGTTGTTTTTGATTTAAATAATGTTATATGGTGAAGAATATTAGTTTCATTTTATTGGGATTGAGGGTCAGGTTTAAAATTTTCAGCCAGGTTTCAAATGAAAAGAAAGAAATTTGGATATTGTGGGGGGCTGCACATATTAAATCGGAGTCATCTGTGTATTGTACTGTTTTTACTTGGTCTGTGCCAGTGTAAAGCCTGTTTATAAATATATTAACTAGAAGGGTCTTAGTATAGAGCCCCGAGGGACACCTACTGCTTGTTGCCTTCCATCCAGATAGATAACTAAGGAACCATGCAAGGGAGGATGGAGAAAGACCTCTAGAATAGAGTTCAGTGAGTAAATGTTGATGTGATACAGTGACACAAGTTTTGGATAAGTCTAGGAACACAGTTGACACTAGTGTATTATTGTTCCTATGCTGGTTTATAGTTTTGGTGAAGTGAAGGAGGGTGGGGGTTGTACTATGGTGGAATCGAAAATTATGTGTTTCGGAGAGAAGATGAATTCAATTTAGATGTAGAAGCTGAGCATCAATACATTTTTGCTAGTATGTTGATAGGGGAGAGGACTGTGATGGACCTGTAGTTAAACTCTGCAGATGTGCTGCCTTTGCATAAAAGCATAAATGATTTTTCCAGATGGAAGGAACATTATTTTATTTTTTTACATTTGTTGACTGGGAGTGTCCGACTGGACGTAGGTCCATTTTCAGCAGAGGCCCAGGGAGAAAAGCTCCACAGTTAAAATAAACAGACAGTAGTTACATTGGATTACATAGCGATTAACAATTTAACATAGCAATTTCTTACAACATATTTACAGACGAAGAACATAGTACATCAGTAGACAACTAGAATCTTTATCTGTGAAGTACATAACAGACATTAACAAATGTTACAATAAGAAGTTCCTGCTGTATAATAAGTACTAGGCTTAACAGCATCTGAGCTTGCTATAATCAAGGTAGTTAGTGGAGTGGAAAGGTAGTGGCTGGATGGGGTGGGTGATATTAAAGTGGGGGTTGCAAGGGCATAGCCAGCATGTTTTTAGGTGTGCTTTTAGTAAAGTTTTGAAGTGGGTGCATGATGGTACGGAGGTAATTGTGGGTGGATGGGAGTTCCATAATTTGGCTATGGTGCAAGAGAATAGTGCTTCACCAGCAGAGTTATTGGCTTTAGTGATGTGCAAGTGATTTTTGTTGATGGATCTTAGTGGTCTGGTGGTGTGATAGGGTTGGAGTAGATTCTGGAGGGATGGGACATTTAGAGGATGGTTTACTAGTTTGTGTGTGAGTGAGAGTTGATACCACTGAAGGAGGTGAGGGAGTTCAAGCCAGTCTAGTTCAGCAAGTGAGAGACAGTGGTGACTACGGTAGGATGCCCCTGTGGCGAATTTGGCGATTTTGTTGTAGCAGGTCTCTAGCTTGTTTAGATCGCATTGCCTTAAGGTTGGTATATATTGGAGAGGCATAAAGCAGGGTGGAGATAAGGTGGGAATTTGCTATTGAAATCTTTGCTGCTTTGGTGAGAAGTTGCTTATTTCTGTATAACACTCCTAGTTTTTTGTGGACTTTATGGTCATGGATACGTGAATGTCAAATTTTAGTTTGCTTATTTCCACTCCTAGTAATTTGGTGTGTTCAGTTGGGTATATAGTGGTGGTGTCTTTTGCTGTGATGTTAAAGTGAAAGTTGTTTTGAGTATGCTTGTTGGGTTGGAAGAGGAGTAGTTTAGTTTTGTTTGGGTTGAGTATTAATTGGGCATCGGATAACCAAGTTTCAACAGAGGAAAAGGCTTCCTGTGTGACTCTGCAGTTTGGGTAGGGACTGGGCTGAGCAGATGATGGTTGAGTCATCTGCGTATTGTACGAGTGTGCCATGTTTGGTGGCAAAGGCTAGATTATTGGTGTAAACAGAAGAGTAGGGGTCCAAGGATGGATCCTTGGGGAACCCCTATGGAGACAGGTAGTTGGGGAGATATGTCATTCTGCCATACAACAGATTGTTGGCGGTCAGACAGGTAACTCTGAAACCAGTTGGTGACTGATTGAGAGAAGGATAGGTTATTGAGGACAGTTTGTGTGGGACCATGTCAAATGCTTTAGATAGGTCTAGGAAAGTAGCAGAGGAGAGATAGCCATTGTTTTTATGCTGAAGGATACTGTTAGTAAAGGAGTGTGAGGCAGTGGTGGTGCTATGGTTTGGTCGGAAACCATGCTGAGTACTGGAAAGGAGGTAGTCTGAGACCTGAGAGTGTATGCATCTCTCTAGTATTTTGGAGTGGAGAATAGCTATGGGGCGGTAATTGGTTAGTTCTGTGGAGGGTCCGCCTTTGTGGAGGGGAATTATATGTGATACTTTCCACAGTGTGGGAACATAATTTTCCGACATATCAGTTAATCAAGATGGATACTGGGTAGGCCAGAGCATCAGCTGCAATTTGTAGGTATTCACTTGGGAGCTTGTCTGCTGCTAATTTGGTGGGTTAAAGTTTAGTTAAGAGTTTATGTTGGAGGTAGGTACAGGAGAAAAAGAGAAGGCAGTTGGGAGATTACTAGTTGAAGGTGTGGGTTGGAGGGGAGGGGGGTTGTGTTGTTTAGCTAGTGATAGTATGGTCTGGGTGAAGTGTCTGTTGAATGAGGTAGCAATATTTTCTGAGGAGTGAGGGATGTTAGAGGAGGGGTACTGACTTTACCTGGGTGTAGGATGGAGTTTATGGAGGACCAGAATTGTTTGGGACTGTGTTGTGAGGAGTCTAGGGCGGACTGGTAGTATTGGAATTTGTCCTGTTTTATTAGCTTTTTGACTCTATTGCGTAGTTCTAGGAATTTGTCTAGTTGAGGGGGTTTTAGTTTTGTGCCAGTGCTCCCAGACTTTATCCCTGTTTTTCATTTCTGACTTAGTGGTTTTCTGTAGCCATGGGGAGGGTTGTGCTTTGGTTCTGGAAAGTCTTATGGGGGCATGGTAATTAAGGATGCTCAGGAAGGTAGTATTAAAACACTCAACTGCGTCATCAAGACAGAGGTACTTTAGAGGATGCCAAGTTACATTCTTTGACAGATGAGATAAATGTGAGTGGGTTAAAGTTTAGTTTATGTATTTGACGGTAGATGACAGGTTTAGCTTGGTATAGGTATTTTTTGAGTAGGAATGTTGGAGAGTGAGTAGGAATGTTGGGGAGTGATCACTGAGGCTATCTGATAAGCAGCCTGTTATATATGACTGGGGGCTCTTACTGACTAGTATCCAATGCAGGGTAGTGTGCTTGCTGGAGTTTTTATTTATCCTGGCTGGCGACTGGACTAATTGGGTGAAGCCATGAAGGTTTACATGATGGGTTGGATGGTTGCCAGAACAGGATTGCCAGTCAATATTGAAATCACCTAAAATGATAGTTTCTTGGGGAGATGGTGGGTAGACCAGCTGAGGAGGCTTTCTAGTGGAGGGATGTTTTGGCCAGGTGGGAAGTAGCATCCAATTATGTTGATGGTTTTGTTTTATTTTGAGGTCGGTATATATTATTTCTTCATTGCCTATTTGTGGAGCTGAAGATTTTAAGATCTGGATGTTTAGATGCTGTTTAAACATTATAGCTACACCGCCTCCTTTGTTTAGCCGGTTTACTCTTAGTATGCCGTAACCTGTAGGGAGTATTTGCTCACTGGTAATGTGAGGTTTTAGCCATGTTTCTGTCAGGATGACTATATCTGGGGAGTACAAGTCTACGGTGGCATGGAGTTCATGGACTTTGCTGGATACACTTCTATATTTAGGCTTAGTAGAAGGAAGTCACTTGGCTTTCTATTGGCTGTAATATGGGAGAAGTTGTGGTTTCTAGTCTGATTATGATGACTGGGGTTGGAGATGGTAGGGCCAGGGTTGGGGTGGATGTCTCCACTTAGGGCTAGTTTTGATATGCATGAGGTTATTAGTTCTCAGTTTTTAATGTGTTTGTTTATAAACATTTTGGATGTCCATCTATATCAGATATCATTATGTCATTTAATATTACTACTGTGATTAGCTGATATGAAAAAGCAACTAATTCAAAATTTGTTCAACTGAGCTTGCAGCCATTTAAACTGCACCCTTGGAGTGTTGTGCTAGTTGATTCTGAGTCATGTATGGCAGTCCTTAAATGTTGCATGCCTATTTTAGTGAAGCAGTCTAGATTTCTGCACTGGCATACAAAATGAAGCAGATCTATGGCAGACCATATGGTCTGATAAGCTAGCTACAGTAACACAATATTGGTCTGTGGAAGACTGCTGAGCTAGCTGATATTGGAGGACAGTGGTAAGACAAGGGACAGACAGATAACACAGGAAACGGGCATCCTATCTTGGCAATGTTGCATGGAGCATAACTATTTTATTGGCGAGCATGCACCAAGTTATTGACCCTGGCCCACCTCCTCATTAAAGCACGAGTTAAAAGGTAACGGGTAGCAAGCTGAAAGAATGCGACAGGTTCAGTACAGATCAAGGATAGGTGAGGTTTGCATGAGGAGTTGCAAAACAATTTCTTGCTTTTTCACAGTGTTTTTTTTCCCCAAGTTTCCACCTTCTTCAATGGGAGTTAAACCTAAAGGAGGGAGGAGAAGGGGGGGCTAGGTTTATGTGGTCACAGTCATGTGGACATGATGTGGGAATGCAACAGGCGGCCAGTTAATGGGGGGGGGGGCTGTAGAATGATCCAGTCCTCACCAAAGTGAAGGACTACCCTGAGGTGTTATAATCAGAGCCATAGCTGGTTCATCAAGCATCTGGTGCCTCTTCCCAGTAGAGCACCCCCACACCAACAACTCTTCCAAATGAAGAGTAAAACTAAATACATAAAATATGCTACAGAAAAATGAAGGAACTGCATTTCTGTACTTGTCAGTCACACTCCCTAACACTGTACCTGGGCAGTTGTCCCCTTCATTCCACCCTTGCTATATTACTGGTCATATGAGGCCTTAGCCAGCCTCCTTTGAATACTGAGAGTCTAGGATATGCCATTTGTAAAAGACAAGTGTTTAAATTAGAAGTATAGGGATAGATATAACCATGTTTTGGATACAGGTTTGTCTGAATTTGCTTACTGGAAAAGTCCAATTGGGAATTTAACCCCATTTCAGTGGAGGCCCAGAGAGAAAAGTTCTATTGATATTACAAATTAACTACATTTATAAGCAACATAAAATACAACATTAGAAATAGTTCAAGTAACCCTCCTTAAAATCCTGCCTTTTATGCATTTCATGTAACCATTAACATTCAGATTTAAATATTGAATAAGAATAAACAGACACAGAATCTGGTTACTTCTAAACTCATGACTGTGGCTATTTAAACTCCTTGGTTTGTTTTGTGAGATCATTCTTTGTCATGTGTTGTGCGTCAACAAATATGTCTACTTCAGGCGGAGGGAATCTAAGCGCCCATACACAGTGAAGCATGTAGCAGAGCTATGCTCTCTCCCTTATAAAAATAAGATCATCCTTGCTGGCCAGACAGACCGAGCAGTGCAGTTATCACTATGCCATGCAGGTTCAGATGTACACTATATTTCACATATTTAACTGAAAATTCTGTTATGAAGGCTAACAGGTCCTTCCTTCGCTATCATCCTTGGACAGTACTTTCAAAAAGGTAGTCAGTTCTACGATTCTGGATCTTCACTTTAATTTATTGTGATTTGATCAGGTCATCAATAACCTGCTCAGGACAAAAGCACACTTCTTAGGACAGACTGAGGATGATCCATTACTGCAAAGATCAGCTTACTCCCAGAAATATTCTATTACCTTGCGACCGCTGCATCAAAGTGAAGCCTACAGCAAGGCTATTCAACATTTTAAGACCGCCAATGTTTCTTTGAACTTCTTTTGTAAGGCATCTTTGCTCTGCAACTAATTTAATTTCCCATTATATTCCTCATTTTATAGTTGTGAGTTTGCAAAATGAGAATTATAGGTAAGCAGAAGCAATTTATCTATTTAGAAGAGTGGATACTTAATTACATTATGCTTTGATTACATAATCATGTGCTAATTTTCAATCCGAGGTGTTCCACCTGAAAGAACTAGTTGACATCTTGTCTTTGTAATAGGCAATAATTGCACTACTGATATATTTAGCTTCTAAATACAATAACCAACCATAGGTAGGAGAGTGGCCTAATGGTTAAGGTGTTTGCCTTACAAACATAAGGTGCAGGGTTTGAGCCTCACAAGGGGTAACTGGCTAGGCTTAAAATGGCTTGCAAGGGCAGTTAGCTTAGTACTAACCTATACATTATCGTATGAAGTGAGGCATTGTGGGTTTGGTCCTTCATGATGTCTTGGCAAATGTTTTCATCTGAGTAAAAAAAAAAAAAAAAAAAAAAAACAAGTCGCCATACTTATTAGCAAAATAAAATGCAAAAACACACTTTCTGCACCAAAAACTGTATAACTTTGTATCTTCTACGGCAAGAAGTTACAGCCATCTCCAGGTGTTTGTTACTTACATTTGCTTCTGACCATGATCAATACATTTTAAACAGGATATAATGAAGACATTTATACATTTAATCCATTTTATTTAAAATGTAAAACTCCGCCCCTACAACGGTGTAACAAAGTATCTTAGATGCTTGAATGCAGGCTGGCATGCCTAAACATAACCAGTGTATATATGTCAGCCACTTCCATATGGGGCTATATTAAAACATCAAACGCTTAAAACAGCAAACAATATTTCATCGACCCTATTTCAGCGAAAGCTGAAAATGTCAACACCTCAGAACAGCGATTTCTTTCCATGGGAAAGAAATCGCTGTTCCAACAAGAAAAAAACAGTAAAAATTCCAAACACATACACGTACCTTAACCCTAATTCTACTCCCCGAAAAAGTACACAGCTGAAAACACATACGCACATAACTCAACCATACATCTAACGCAAAAAAAGTAAACATTTTAAATCATATGCACTTACCTTAACCCGCACCCCAACCCTAAAGTCAGTAACTGTTGCACATTTAAGTAAACAGTTCCAAACACATACACACTTACCTTAACCCTAATTCTGTCCCCCCAAAACAAAAGTAAACAGCTTAAAACACATATGCACTTAACTCAACCGTACATCTAATGCAAAAAAAAAAAAAAAAGTGAACAGTTTCATATATATGTACTTATAACCTACACCCTAACCCTAAGGTCAGTAACATTTACGCTCGGGAGCTATACTGGATAAGGGAATCTGAGACCACACTACAGTGCAGAACACGGCAAAGCAACAAAGCGGTCAAGCGACTTCTTTCCCAGGGAAAGAATTCACTGAACAGCTGCTTCGCTGTTTTGCCTGTTCGCTCTTTAGGTGTCGATGAAAACGCATTCGGCAAAATGCATTTTCGTTGTTCTAATAGGAACCCCTTCCATACACACCCCAAGTTATAGGACATACTCCAACAAATGGTGACAAACCCATTTTTCAAGTTGGTCTCTTTTGGTGGCCCACTGATCTCCAAGTATGGTAAAATTTAACCATGCATAACAATCCTTAACATAGATTTTCTTTGTCTCTTTTGTTATAGTCATAATTCAATATCAAAATATCCATACATTCTCCAACATGCACCACTGTAATCTCACATTACTAAAATTTGATTTAAAAATAAGTTAAATTGCATTTCAAATACACAAAATTGCTATCAAAAGATAGTGAAGGAGTAAGTCTGAAAAATAGTATTTCCATAATCCCACTCTTATCACCCGATAGGTCACGGTTACATACAGAAGAGGTCACTATTAGAGAAGTGGAGCTTTGACCATAGTAGCATCTGACTTTCTCCTTCTCTGAATATGACATGAGACAAAATCACTGCATTCAAGACACAATGGTCACATTAACAATATATGAGCATTTGTGTTTTTAGAAGAGGGAATATACCCACTTTCATCTCAATAATTAAAAGTATAGCTCCTTCTACTTTAATTCTTTCTGAAGTGCCTATAAACCTACTCAGCCTTGCCTGGTTTATCACTTTGTCTCAGGTTTATATGCATCTCCTAGTCTTCTTACTAAAGTGTCCTTTTCCCTCACTTCACTTTTATTGCTGTTTTGTGCTATTAACATAACTGTTCTGGTAGGAAAAGCATATGCAAGTCCATGTTTGATGATCCCCTTGTCATAGATTGTCATTTCTGTGCCTGCATTCATACTACTGTATATTTTAGTATCTTTCAGTATCGTTTGATGTTTTATTACAAAATATGGTTTATAATGATATCCCTTGTTTGATGTTTTATTACAAAATATGGTTTATAATGCTATCCCATGTTGCTGTTATCTTCCTAGATCAATGTTACAAATTATAAGACTCCCTAGCTGAAATGTAAATGAATGTAGCACACTGGAGACCACAATTTTCAATATGCCTGCAACAGTTAACTATGTATCCTAAATCTGGTATTCAACGTGAAATTCAATCTGTCATTTCAGGCCAAAGCACGTGTTCAAAATATGCATTCCTTTCCTATATACTACATATTACACTGACAGATTGCATATTGAATGAAGTTTACTTAGAACCCATGCTGATTTTTCTATGTAAAGATAACTGAATCATGGTAATTAATGAAAATCTCACTTAAGTGCATCATTTTTCCCCAGTTTCTTCTCATGAAAACTGGGTTTTATTTTTTCAAAATTCACCTCTTGAAAAATGAAACTTTATTTTTTATAAAGAACCATAAATTAAATTTCAGTCTATACCACTTGCAGATTATTTGAAGTGTGTGCATTGTACTGCTACTTCTGTGATAGGCAAAGGCAAAATATTTGTCATTAAGCCACCAAATTATAATTTGCAATGTCGATTTCATATACATTAATAGAAAAGAAATCAAGCCATAAGAGTTTCCATTATTGTCAAGCAGTTGTTGCGTCTTTTGGCTTTTCCCGGTTAGGGGTCTCCACAGCGGAACTCCGGTCCGCTAATGATTGGCAGTAGATTTTTATGTGCCGAGTTGCCAGCCCTGATGCACAACCTTCAACGAAGGTATGCCCATTCACGCATGTCACCACGCAGAATACGGTCTAGCTGAGAATCGAACAGGACGTCTTACTGTGAGGCAACAATGCTACCGCAGCACCACCACCGCAGTTATCCCCATTATTGTCAAGCAGTATACATCTTAAATTTTATTCACTCCAATATGCATCGTTCTCAATTCCTGCCTTCCATTAAACCTTATTACTTCTCTTGAACATTATTATGTGAGTATTGTTCCCACAAATTCTACTTCTATGAAATTTTCTCCTTCAGTTTTCTAAAGTTCTCATTCCCAGTTATTTTACCTTTTACAATATTCAAAACTTCCATTAATGTCAGTTTAGATTTTGACTTCCATTTTCTAATAACTGCTTCTTGGCAACCAACAGCTTTAAACCCTTTGCTGCCTTACCATTCTAGACGATTCAGAAGCTTTAACCTAGCTCAAAAGATATATTCCTTACAACCATTCGTTCCCTCAACATTTCTGTAAAAGTACTCTAGAAGGAACATTTAAGATCTGTTAAATCATTAAATTTCTAAAATTCATATTCTCATTTTCTTCTCTTCCCAGGTACAGTTTCCACTTTTGCTGTGTACCTGAGGAAAAATCCTTTGAAGTCAGTTTGGGTATAAGATACCTCTACAAACAATTTTATATAGAAATCGCAAACCTTCTGGATTCTGTCACATACTTGTGAGCCAAACAGATTTTTTTACCATTGTTCTTTTATAATATGTCTTTCTATTTTCCCAGTCTTTTCTAACCTCCTCTGACCAATTCATATAGTTATATGCGTTATTTTATACTCCCTACTAATTATCCTTTAAGTGCATGTTCTGTTCTAGACTTTGAAAGCTCAACCACACTTGTTTTTTTCCCCTTACCACCTTGTTTTTGCCTATGCAGTGATATCAATCTCCGATAAAAAAGACCACCTCTAACCTGCAGTCCAAACTCTTGCTTTTCCACGGTTACTCTATGGAAAAATTATCTGAATACCTTGGCTTTACTAATTTCCTGTAATAAATTCCAGCCTTGCCTACTTCCTATAACCCCACTTGCAGACCACCTTATTGTTAAACTCTCCTTTCTCCATTCCTGTATTGGCTTAGTTATGGCAATCTTATCTGCTACTTTGAATATTCTGTACAATTGTTACTATTCTTTTTAAAGACTTGCATTCAAAATCCTAGCCCTCTTTACCTCTCGACAACCCCCACCATTTCATCCTCACCCTTTTCTACTTTCCTCCTCTGTTTGATAAAAATATGCCTAAAACATCTTGACTGCTTTTACCTTACATTTCATATGTATAATCAAGAGCTTCCATGGTAAAGACAAATATTGCAGGGACAGTGGAGAACATCAAAGGTGCCACTTATCACTAAATGCCAGCTTTGTCTTTTATAGTACAGCAGCAAACAATCTTTTCATTGCAAAGTTTCTAAAACTAGATTTGACATTAGGTGATATGCCAATTAGCTTACCACGTCACTGTTTGAAAAAAAAGTAATGTGATGTGATGCTAAACAATATTACAATCTACTTACAGAAAATACAAATCAAGTGGCATTTAAAATTATTCATCATTTTTTTTTTTTATTTTAGAAAAAAACAAGAGTAAAAAAACATACCAAATACATAATTGTCTGGTCTGAAAATCTGCCCAAATGGACCTGATCTAACAGAATCCATGGTTCCAGGCTCCAAGTCAACAAGGATGGCTCTGGGTACATATTTACCACCTGTGACAGAGGAAATAAGCAAACATATTAGTTAGGAAGTGCAGAAAGTGGTTACAAATTCACACTACTGGGATCAATTTGTTTCCTCTTCATTTAACTTGAATTTCTTTACCTATTGGACTTTTTGGCAAATGGATGAGGTGTGCAGCACACCTACTTCTCTATAAAAAATTAACCCAGGTTTAGCTCTAGGTTTCACCTGTGCACAAAAATCGGTATGTGATTATAAAGAGATACAAAAGGAGTTCGAATTTTTTAACTCTAGATTGTGTCAAAGGAAATGGATTCCGGAAAATTTTCTTGAGACGTGCCCCACTATAGCTCTCAATTTCTTTGCTCAATAACCAGGGAGATATCAAAAAATAATGAGAGAGAACGGTCTAAAATCAGGGACAGTCTTTAAATGTTACTTAGGTTAATGGAACATAAATTACCAGAGGCTTCGTTGTAGTACACATTTATTCTTTCCAGCTGTAAATCGCTGTCGCCATGATAACTGCCTGTTGGATCGATGCCGTGTTCGTCACTAATCACTTCCCAAAACTGAAATGCAGAAGAAAGGGGGTGGAATGAAATTAGCATTCAGGAGAATGCAGACTTTTAGGAATATTCAACAACATTTGACAAAAATCAGCTAGCAGCAAGGGCTGGATGTCGTTTAAACTAACCTTCAAGTCCCCATTGTCTGAGTTCAGCACTTGAAATGCCTGTCGTGGTTGGTGGCTAACTAACTGAGCAAGAGACACACCCTTAGCACCACTTCATTACATTGCACTGCAGAACGACTCAGCTGCTGAAGATGACACATACCCACACACCACTGAGAAGCAGAAATGACCCTACTATATGATGGCTCCCTCTAAGTTCCGTATTGATGCCTATCAAACTAGTGTGCACAAGTAACATCCATCATGGATGATCCATGTAACAACATGCTCTCTAGTACATGCTAGCTTCATCCAATATTACCTTGCTGCTGGAGAAGCGTTTGCAGTAGCATCTTTCAAACAGTGCATTTCTTTATTAGCTAAGCCTAAGAAAATTACCCTTCAATTTGAGAATTATATCAGTCTACTTTCTAACAGTCGGGATTCTTGTTAAAATATAGCAGAAGAGAATAAAGTCCTTATTAAATGCAGAGCGAAGTGAGACTCGTTTATACATCTCGCATTCTTCCGCAGTCCACTCCCATTCAGCTGTTGAGAATGTGCCCTTCTCGACATCTTCAAGAAGAGGAATGCATCGGCAGTGCCCTAGTTTCACATTATCTGCACCTGTCACCCATAGCACACTGCACAAGAAACATGCTCATTTACATTACACGTTCTCTCAGGCTTGTATAATATGGACAGCACCCAGCTGCACAATTTAAACATAAGAGCATGGCATTTTTACATTAGTTAAATACGAAGCTAAAAGCAGCCAAATTCGCTGTTTACACCGTCATGATGAACTGTAACCTAAGGATACTGTGGGCCACAGTATATAAAGCAATGTATTAACAACCATTGTCACTGGTATTCTTTAGACTATGGTTACCTTGGCTCCAATCTGATTGCCACATTGACCTGCTTGGATGTGCACGATCTCTCGCATGATGCTTAGGACGCGTCTAGCTGGCTCCGGGTGCCTGGCTACGTCTATGGAAAGTTATAACTACCCCGATTCTTGTCAGCTCTCCAGCTAGCAGCTTACGAGCGCATTTCTTATATGAAGCTGCGCGGTCCGCGCCCCATCAGCCGCCGAGGAGCTGCACCCGATTGGATGATGTCACGCTCACTCCCTCCCCCTTACTTAATCTTCGCCGACACCTTGCAGACTCTAAATGAGGGACTTAATGACCACACCTTGATCTACTG
Organism: Protopterus annectens; assembly: GCF_019279795.1. Lineage (NCBI taxonomy): Eukaryota > Metazoa > Chordata > Ceratodontiformes > Protopteridae > Protopterus > Protopterus annectens. Next base: position 1,296,253,379 of record NC_056726.1, on the reverse strand, counting down.
TATTTTAATAAGGACACTGTAATGATTTATACAGAGATGAAGAGAGAACGTTTTTATTCAGAGAGAGAGAGAGCACCCTTTCAGTTTCGCCATTTATTTACATAAAGTTAAGAAAGGGAAGGCGAATTAGGATACCTTAGCCTACATCGTTTTACTCATCCTATCAATAGGTTGCATTTATAATCTAGTGTGTGTCAAATAAGTGCTATTTTTCTCCGATAGCTTTGTTTGACCCACGCCACACTATCTTCGTAGACGTTATGAGATTTCGTTTTTCCTAATATGTAATTATTACGGGAGGAATCAAAAATGAGCGTATCCCATCCCCCATGAAACATATTACAACAAGTAATGCATTTATAGTTACTCAGACTGAGATCACCATTTACCAGGTTACCAAATGTGCATAGAATACAGGGTCCAGAAGAATGTAAGGACAACACATCTTTTGCACCAGGAATTGCAAGTCCTCCCCAGTTTAAGCAATCCAGTCAACACAATGACTAGACCAGTCAACAAGAATTACTTGGGATATATCATGCTTGTTTTGCCTCCCTGTGAGCTCAAGCACCTCTATTTGTCTACCTTCTCTATGTTCAGGGGTCCACCTGTTTGTCCTGAAGCCTCACTGCATAAACAAGAGATGGCAGAAGCCAGCCTAAAACAAATGGGTCTGTCTGCCAGCCTTTCTGAGCCTATTCCTTCTTCCACTGAACTCTGTTAAAATCTAGCCTTCGTAGACTAAAATTCTGCTACAAGGTGTGACCTTTCAACTTATCTTTCCAAGCACATTGTCATAATGTTTCTTCTACATTTTTATTCATTTAACTAGATAACCCCACTGGAGACAAATGTTCCTTTTTAGAGGTGACCCAGGAACACTCTCTGGTTAGAGTTTACATGGTAGACAAATGGAGGTGGAAGGAATCAAACCCTATATCCTGGCCTATAGTAAATAGCCCAGTAACAGCTCAGAGCAACTCTGTGTGCTAACTGCAAGACTAGAACTTCAACCTTGTGTTCAATAAAAACAATGATAAGTTCTGTTCTTTTAGGCATATCCCATGCTCTCTGCCATAAGCCTTTCTATGCCTAGCTCAGTGAACAGTAGCCCCATGTTCTCTATATCATTTAGTAACAAATAACTTTATTAAGGGGCTGTCATTAACTCGTTCATTAGTTGGGAGTGACAGTAAAGATTCTAGACAGTGGACACTATTCCACTGTAATGTCTGTTTTTTTATATGGTGTCAGAAATAACAATTCTGTGATGTGCTAAATGTATTGTTTCACCAGAGAGGTGCATAGAAGTGCTGTTTTCTTCTGTTGTGAGATTTTACAGGATCAGTGACATACAATTTAGGAAGATTCAGTTATAGCTATCAAAGTCTGCATTACTTACCCATTCTTAAAAATGTATTATACATTTTACTAATCAGTTTTTGCAACACTGCTGTACAACTAATTACTTTATTTTTTCAATCTATTGCGTTTAATTTTTAGATGGAGCAATCACAAATGCTTATTTCCGTCAAGCTATACTGTAACTTGCCAGAAAATTGGAAGCTTTGGATCCAGAAGTTTGAGCTATTTCTTACAGTAAATGGACATGCAAACAAGCCAGAAAAAAAGTTCAATGCGCAACATTCTTACATGTTGCAGGTGGTAAAGTTTGATGTGCAGCATTGCTACATGGCACAGGAGAGGAAACCAACAAGCCATTTAGTACATTTAACCTCAGAGAAGTGAATGAGAATAATTACCAAGTGAAAGTGAGAAATCGAAAACATACTGTAAGGCGAAGAAGCTCTGCCATTTGCTATTTTTATTCTTTATAAGGACCCAAGGAGTTGATGTGTTGATGGCTGCATGACTCCTCTAAAATAGAATTAAGAACTGAATTTGATGAGTTGCCTGATTTACTGATCAGAGATAGAACTGTCTGTGGCATTAGAAATGGTCAAGTAAGGGGAAGACTGCTTAAAAGTTTTAAAAATTAGACAAAACACTGAATGTATACAGAGTGAATAAAATTTAAGAGTATGCAGATGAAAGGACATAAACAATAAATGGAAAGAATATTAAAGCTATGGCTGTAAATTGTGTAAAAATTGGAATAAAGGCAAAACGTATGTTTATAACAGAAACAGCAACATGGAAAAATTATCTAAGGTGTCTGGAAAGTGCTGCTTAATTAAAATTAAAACCCTGTATACTGGGTGTGGTCACAAGTAGGAGAAGAGAAAATGCAAAGTGTTTAAAATCATAATTGCAGGCTATCTACAAAGAAAGAAGAGTTTTGCAAGAATAAGAGAAAATATGAGAAAAATAAAGCAAGCCTGTTACACCAAATGTAAATATTACTGGAGCCAAGTATGAAGACAAAATGCTTCAGCGCATTGAGGCAATGCAGAAAATGGTGAGTCAAGAACATTGCATAGAGAGCATTGAGAGTAATAGCTGAACTGAAACAATGGCAAAACTGTGAACTCAGTTGTTGTTAGGGGAGTAGACTATAATACTTATGTCAGTGTCTACATTTAAGGCACTCAGGTTTTTGAGGTATTGTGTCTAAATCAGTATGCACTCTACTGACATATTCAGGCAAAAACAAATCTACTGGGTTAGTTGCTATTAACATGTGGTTACAAAAATGAGAAGTGCTTTTTCAAGTTGATGGAAAATTAAATAAAAAGACTAACCCTGGGATTCAGGAAGCCAATTTTTCCATGCAGGAACAGTGTAGCCATTCCTGAACAGAATATGGCCACGGAGCGATCCAGCAAACAGCTGACCTGACGTGCATGAGCGTGCCTATACTGTTCCTGCATGGATATGGTTGCAGAATGCTAATTACCTCATTTGCTGGTGAAAACCATGCAAATGAGGTGAATTAGCGATATACCAAGTAGCCAGGTGTCCGTGCAGGAACAGTGCTATTTGCAGAAATGTATTCGGTTAATAACTGAATACATTTCTGCAAATAACAAAATGGAGACGTGGCAGCTGTCATAAAAGCATGTATTACAGTGGTTATACATGGAAAACTGTTTATTTTTTATAAAAATCAAACTTTTTTTGGCCGATCTCAGCTGTTTAAGCATAGGGCAGTGGCGCGCAAACGGGATCAGGTGGAAAAAAAAATGGTGAAAACTCAATTTTAAGGGAAATCTGCATTTTGCCTTTATAGTCTGTGGCTGGCATGCAGAATGGAAACAATACCAGGGAACAGTGGTTGTCAAAGGGAAAGGCTTTGTGTAAGTGCAGTAACTGTGGACTAAGACAGTGGGGTATATACAAATGAGGGGACATTTACTGAATCACAAAAATCTTCTAAGTTCCAAACTGTAGCAAACTGTGTAGGTGTTCTAGCATGATGGTGTAACTAGGAGGAGCAACAGACATGAAAAGGGGGTGTGTAAGGCAGGTTGTAAGCACATTGGAGCCCTAAGGTGCAGAGATAAGCTTAGCTAAGCACAGCTAAGCAAGAAGGTGTGCCTGAGGCTGTATTGTCTTATTCCATGAACTGAGGAGTGTGTTCGCACCCAGGGGAGGGCCATTTCTTACTGTTTACATAAGCTAAATAGGTTTGCATGGCATGTGCCTGGTCTAAAACAAACAAACAAAAAAATGAAAATAGCGGGGCTATTTATATTTGGGCACTGGGTTTGCGCTGCGCTTAAAAGGGCAGGAAATGGGAAGGGGAAAAATTAAGGAAAAATAGCAGAATTAAAGCAATCAAGTACAAATAACATAGCTGGCAGGCGGAATGCATCATAGTCAGGCAATCATACAGGCAGCATCTGCAGCACAAAGTATGTATACAGCAGTATAAAGTATGGAAACACCTTACAGTCTGGTTTCTCCCACAGACTCCCATCGGTGTATACATGCAGTGGAATTTTAACTGGAAAAATGTTAGGGACTGCCATTGCTTTGATCCATCAGTATGTGCTAGAGGCTGATGGTGGAGAGGAGGATAATGCTGACAACCACCACAGACCAAGGAGAAGGAGAAGAGTGTTCAGACCCAGGGTAACTTACCAGGGGCTACATGATCTGGAGATAGTAGAGCGCTACAGGGTGGACAGAGACATACTTCAGCAAATCACTGAGCTGTGCTGGAACCAACATAGAGGAACCCATCCCAGTGGATACCAAGGTATGTGTAGCCTTAAGAATTCTAGCTACAGGTACTTTCCTTAGACTTACTGGGGACATTATGGGGTCCCACAGGCATCTGCATCCAGGGTACTCCACCAGTTCCTGGATGCCATGCTACCACATGCCGGTGAGCACATTTACTTCCCCAACACCCGTGAGGAGAGGACCAGCAATATGCATCTCTTCCACCATGTAGAAGAACACCCGGAGGTACTGAGTGCCATAGACTGCATGCACATCCACATCAAAGCACCACCTGTTGAACAGGGTAGGGTCTACATAAGCTGCAAGGGTTCCCCTCCATCAACTGCCAGGTCATGAGCAATGCCCAGGGCATTATCATGAATGTGTGTGCTGGCAGTCCTAGAAGCTATCACGACTCCCACATCTGGCATTCGTCACAACTGTACCAGGCATTTGCCAGTGGGGGCATCCTGTATGGCCATCTGGTGGGGGATGCTGGCTATGCACTGGAGCCGTGGATGATGACACCCATCAGAAATGCACACACCCACACAGAAATGCCATAACGAGGCACATGCACAAACCATGCTCATTATAGAGTGTGTGTTTGGGATGCTCAAGTCATGGTTCCACTGCCTTGACATATCTGGTGGAGTCTTTCAGTACTCTCCAGCCACATGTGCACATATGTGCATAATATGTGCCATGGTGCACAATATGATCCTGCAGAAACAGCTGCAGCAGGAACAGCACGGGGAAGGGCCACATACCCCACCACCATTGCCAAGATCCCCACAGACACAGAGGGACTCACAGGAAGAGGCCCCTGAGCCTGGTCCTGTAGGCAGACAGAGGCATGCCCAGTATGCTCAGGCCTTGGCAAAGAAGCAATGCATAGTGCGCACACTGACACTGTAGGGGCCCCAGGGACTGACACCTCTCTCTCTGACTCACACACAGTAAAATGGATGACACACACATCACATTACCTGTAACTTACCATGTACAGGCAGTGTACTGTGTGCATCCAACATAGGTGGCCCTCAAGCACTGTCCTCACAACTGCTGCAAGCACAAGGTAAGTCAGTCTTCTTAACAATAAATTAATCGATTAGTATGTTCTGCTAGCATATCTATGGTAATGCTGCATGCATGCAAGGGAATGGGTTGGCCTACTGGGATAGTAGCACACAACTGCCAGCTATGTGGAACACCAGGAAATGTCTGGTCAAAACTGGCTTCCACACACTACCCAAGGTGGCAAATCCCACTGCAGTATATGTGTGGGGACAACTAACTGGGGTGGGGGTCATAGGTCACAAGCATGGATGTCAGGGTGGGGGTCCCATAACCACCCTCACACCCACACAGCAAGTCAGCTGTAGAAAACCACAGAGAAATGTCTGGTAAAGGCATACAAATGGCAGCAATGTTGAATTAACCCCATATAGACTCACACAGTGATGGCACAGCAGGACCCGCAGTTGCAGTAAGGCTATAAAGCTAAGTCTGAAACCAAATGTATGCCAGTACAATCAGACCTGGGCTCTTTACTGATATGCCTCTAGTCCCCAAGACAGGGCCCAATAGAATGGTAAATGGAACCAAAATGTAAAGCAAGTATCAGCACAGTCTGTGCAAATGTGTACAGTTGACAGGTGTGCCCCCCATATACTCACACAAATGCAGTAACATGTATGCTTGCAGGGAAATAGCAGCATAGAACACATTGGCAGGGCTGTACCAATACATATGAAAACATGTTGCCTGTCCACAATATGCAGGGGTCAATGAGATATGCGTATGTGTGGTTAATACTGTCTGGTTCTGGCCAGCACGTTCTCCTGGCAGTCATATTGTAGTGCCCTAGTTACAGTGCTGCCTTTGACAGGGCCATGTGCAGATAACTGCAGTGCCAGCTGTTATGCATATCAGTGACACACACCTGGAAGTCACAGTGCTATGTGGAATATACTACACATATTACTGACATCTTGAAGGATGTGTAGCAGAGGTGCCAAGGCTTTTGTGAATATAAATGCTTTGTGGTACTGTTGCCAGTGGTCATTCTCAATAATCCTTTTTTTCTTATGTTTGCTTTTACATATAATGGATATGCCTGCACAGCTGAATGCACTTTGTACCACACCCATAACTCCCAACCTCTGACAGCAAGATGTCTGGATAAGGGCAGAAATAAAAATGGAACAAAGGCACAATGATAGGCATGTTTTGTAAATGTCGCCCTTACATACTGAGAAAGTTGGTAGGGTGAGGGGTTTGCAGTAGTGGGAATTGTCTGAAGGTTATGTATTTTGAAAGAGTAATGTCTGTATTATTTTGTAACATCACACTTCAATTATATGTAACTAACTTGCCATAAAAACACAAGTTTACATAGAAAGGATGAAACCTGTAGCCAAACACCTGGACAACCTGCCAAAAAATGTACAGATGAGAGGTATGCCCACACAAGGATATGGCGTCTCAGGTTAGAAAGATACCACACAAGCAGGAGATCCCTAGCCGGTATATCACCAGGTTGCTGGACTGTTTACACAGACGTGTGTCATTACTAAACTGGCTGTAGCCACACCTCACAAATGGCCTTGTTAGGCAAGAATTTACATAGCTGCCCTCATAATATCGGTCTATGCATCATACAACTAGTATTCCTCTGGTAAAGCACTGTGATGATCTGAGGATGTCTGACACTAGGTAATGACAAAATGCATTGCAGTTTCAGACTACAGATGTGTCAGAAAATGTCTGCTAAACAAAAAAAAAGTACCCTGAGGAAAGTCCTGTGTACTCCTGATAGGTATGGCTGTAGCACTCAAAACCCTGGACTGGAGTACACCTGTCTCTGGAATGGAGTCCCACTCTAACTATAGAAGGTCACACTGGGCATGCTCCTACACTTAGAGAATCACAGGACATGTTGGAACCTACATCGGAATATATGACTGTATTGTTTATAGATGTCCGTGCATACAGACAGCTATGTACATCTCAACTGTCCCCACACACACATCAGACGGGATTACTCTCAGCTAGCTATAGGTGACCCATATGTGATATATCTGCATCTGTTGCGTGAGATACACACACACACACACACACACACACACACACACACACACACACACACACACACATATATGGGCAACAGATAACATATGTCAAGCATGCACACACATAGATCTGGGGAACTAAGAGACAGACAGTGATACAGAGAGAGACACAGGGGGACACAGTGAGTCTCACACACACGTATACCCTGAATGGCATGCAGTGATGTCCTGCTGTGGACAGTAGCATACCAGCTGTAAACCGTTGCACATGCCAGCAAAAAAGGTGAGCCCCATTGTGTATCAGTACTGAGGTTGTGGTTATAATATTACATCACCTGCCTGTGTGTATGTGTCCATAGGTCTAAGTATTAGGAGACTCTTCCCACTCAGTACACTTCACATTGCCCTACTTCACAATATCTGCTGCTTTCATTCACCTTAGAAGTATCATTGGACACCAATCACCCCTATAAGCTCTGTAGCATGTGTGATAACTGGGTAACACTATAGTACAAATAACTAAATAGGTAGGCGTTCTAATCTCAATATGGGCCACTGTGTGTGTGTGTGTGTGTGACAGTTGTGTATGTGGGAGTGAGAGAGTCTGTGTTTGTTTGTTTATAGGTGAAACAGTTTTAGGCCCTTCCCACCCACAACACTTCCCAGTGCCCCACTTTATCAGTCCTGGTGATGTCATTCCCCTTATCGGCACCTTTGGCCAATTGTCTGCCCAGTAAACTCCATAGCATGTTGCATAACACTATAGTACAAATCCCTAGCTAGACAGGGATTCTAATCTCAGATCTGGCAAATGAGTGTCTATGTATGTTTGTAAGAAGAAGTATTTTGATAAGTCTCTCACCCACTGCCCTACATTACACACACATATACATTTTTTTTTGTCAAGATGTTTTAGGTGGACACTTTCTCTTCACCTTTTCTTTGACACACACAGTCTTTTAGGCAGTTACAGTTGTTTGGTAATTTTTGCCTTGTTTTGCACAGGAACACAATGTTCATTTTAAAGTGTTTACTTATTTATTTATTCATTATTGTTATATACAGTAGTATATATGAGTACTTTTAATAAGATTGCTGCTTTAATAAGATTGCTGCTTTAGTAAGAAAAATACAATTTTGGTTTAAAATTTTCTATTCAGAATTTTTGTTGAGTGTCAAGTCTGCAACAGGATTTTTATGTTTTCTAATTGATTGATTCTTTGAGTAATTAGGGTAATGAGTTGATTGTTAATGTTGTCGCCCTTTTAGTTTTAAAAGGAGTGCTTTGTTTTACCTTGTTGTCTGAAGAAGTTTTCCATTAGTGTTGATGAAAAGCACTTTACAATAAACTGCAATGAGTGGTTCAAGTTATATCGGAGCCTGTGTTTTGTTTCATTTTCTCAAGTTTCTTTGTCGTTTTTCTGGGTTTACAGGTTTTTGGCATCATGGCTACCGATAACAGCTTGGACACTTCCATGGAGTTTCCGGTCCAGTCATCAACAAATTCAGTTGCTGGTACAAATGACATTGGTAACCTGACCCAACTACTGCACCTTATGAATGAAAGGCTTGACACTCTATCTTTGTGCATGGACAATTTATCTCAACCAGGCACTGTAGTAAGACCGAAAGTCCCTGCAGCTTTGAACACTACAAGAGGGCTTTCAAATGGTTCGAATTCTCAAAACAACGTACGTTGTGGAGTGGGATTAAACAGATCTAACACATCGTCTAGCAACATTCCTGCTGGGATTAATAGCACTGGTGAACTTGTTGGATGTTTTAAAACTACAACCGAGTCCTCCTTGGGGCTTATTGGGCTTCCTAATATTTCTGAGTGGTTAAAAGCACAGCTGGTTTTTGGAGGTAACAGTACTGATGTGCTTGGTGAACGCCCGGCTGAAGGAGGTGAGTCATTGGCAGTTAAATTATAAGAAATTGATCAAAAAATGTTTAAGCTAAAGAAATTACAACTGGAAATCAAGTATTTTGATGAATGTAAAAACTAAGGTGCAGTTCTGAAGGATTTACAGTCTTGGCAATACCCTTCAGGTTTGGAAGCGGGGACTCACTTTTACAATGAGTTGATAGACCTTTTTGACAAACACGGTACTGAGCTAATGGATACTATGTGCAAGCACTATTCTATTACCATAGACTGCTTATGTAAAGATATTACAGAGTTGAACCAGGCCATAAAAACACACCCTGATTTTATAAGGTACTACGACGACTATAAGAGGGTGTTTCCTCAATTGAACAACAGTTGAGTAAAAATGCTGAAGTGAAATTAAAAAAGTTAAGGAGAGACATACATGACTATAAGAATGGGGTGGCTTACCCGAAACACCACCTTCTCAGGGTAAAAATATTTTTGGTCACCCAATTACCCAGAATGTTAACCATAACAGCATGGACACCGATTCTGTTGTTAAGCTGCCCGTAGGGGTAGGTCCAGGGGTTAACGATCTTGATTTCTTTGAAGGTAATTGGAGTGACAATATCACGGAAAGCCACCCAGTCTATAATAGAGCCAGTAACAGCCAATTTAATGGTAATGAACTGAATAATTCTTTTTCCAACCGAGGCCAAAACCACCAATGGAGGTACAACATGAGGGGCAGAAAAGAGAACCACAAATTCAACAGGTAACCATGATCCAGTTGTGTTGTTGAACCGAAGTGATGACTTTAAAGTGTACAATTTTTCTAGTTTTACCTTCCACCTTGAACTTGACTTCCACCTTGACTTTTGTACCCGCTGACCATTTTCATTTGGCAGGGGTTCTGATAGACTTAAAACTTTACATTCAGAAGCTGAACATGGCTCTAACATTTGGTGACAAAGTTGTCGATGTTGGTCCTTTAAGGGTGGCTAGTACTTACAACTCACCTATTTGTCCTTTCTTATCTTTGTTTGAATATATGTGCAAGTTTGATTTAAGAAACTTACACAAGGGTGTTAAGAAACATGACACGGTGAACATTACCAAAAATTAGGCTGAATCCCTCAGCTCCATTAAATCTTTACCAGTCCGAATTTTGAAACCAGACAAAGGCGGTGGACTGGTGATTATGAACAATGATGACTATGAGACTAGAATGTTGGGATTGTTTGACAATGAGATTTATGTAAAATTTAGTTTCAATGAAATGAACACTGCACACAACAGAGTTTTTTTTCCTTTTTTAGAGACTTACTGATTGAAGGTTTGATCAGTGTTGAGGTGTACAATTATTTAGTGATTTTGAAACCAAGAATACCAAATCTGTTTGGATTATCTAAGCTCCATAAAAATGTCAATGATCCCTCAATGAGAGCTTTAGTGAATGCAAGATCGTCCATCACTTATGCATGTTCTAAATATGTAGACCACTTGTTAAAAAGTATGTAGTCAGAGAAAAACAAATTTGCAAAGACTCCTGGGCCTTTTTGAAAAGTTTAGAGAATTTTGTTTATCATAAGAAAATTTTTTTCTTAACAATAGATGTTGTTGATCTTTACTTTTCTATCCCTCATGAGGTAGAAATTGAATACATTACCAAGAAATTGTTATTTTATGAGGCTGAGAGTAATGAGATAAGGTTAATCCAGGAGTTACTAGATATTATCTTAAACAACAACTTTGTTAGTTTTAATGACAACATATACAAACAAGTGGTAGGTGTAGCTATGGGTTCACCATGTGGGGAGAGCTACGCCAACCTGCTCCTAGCTCAATGAGAAAGTGAGTTTATTTTCAAGAAGAACATTTACGAGAAGGTAAAACTTTTCAACAGGTTTCTGGATGATATTTTTATCATGTTTGAGGGGAGTGTAGATGACGCATGACTATTTGTGGAAACTTTGAACAATAGTACACCTTTTTTGAAATTCACCTTCACCTATGGAGAGAAAATCATTAACTATTTAAATGTAGAATTAAAACGGGATCCTGTAGGTGACGGGTACTTGGCTAAAATATACAGAAAGCCTACGTACTCAAACACATTGTTGCACTATTCCAGTTTTCACCTGTTCCATCAGAAAAGGTCTGTCCTCAAAGGACAGCTGGTAAGAGCTGCCAGGATGACAACTGAGGATACTTCCTTTGAAGATGAATGTACCTTGTTGAAACATATGTTCATAATTCGAGGTTACCCAGGGAAGATGATTGATGAGCTAGTAAGTAAAGTCCACTTCAAAAGGTTGGCAGGTTCTTTCAGTCCAATTCTCCCTAAGAGGGAACGTATTACTGAGGTAACAGATTTGAGCATGGGAGAAAGGTCAGATGGTTTGGCCCAAACTAAGACTAGCGTTACTCCACCAGAGAAATGTTCCACGGTTAAGTGAGTTTTAAGAGGAGTTTCATTACAACCTTTTGTTTGGAGGCAAACTTAATTAAGAGCATTTTCAAAAGGAATTGGTTTTTATTGACCTTTGAGAGAGATAGACAATACAGAAATTAGGTGACTACCCGGTCATTATTTTTAAGAAGGGTAGAAACCTGAAAAACATTATATAAAACAATAGTCCGAAGCCTCTTAGGACCAAAGGAACCTATAAATGTGAAGTGTGTAACTATTGTAGGTACATTGTTACAGGGTTTAGTTTCAAAGTAAACCGGCATGAATATAAAGCCAGAGGTAGGTACAATTGCAGTTTCAAATCTATGGTGTACTTAGCTCTATGGTGTACTTAGCTTCCTGTCAGATGTGTTCAGCATTTTACGTAGGAAAAATGGACAGGAAGCTAAAGGATAGGATTTACAAACATGTTTACCACATTTAGAAAAAAAGCACCACTAACGCTCTGGCTAGACACTGTAGTGAGCACCCCTCTCCTTCATTTCTATTCAAAGTTATAGACCATGTAGTTTTAGATGGAAAGGGTGGACATTACCAATTGATATTGGAGAAACATGAATTGATTTGGCAACTTAGGTTAAATTCATATACTTTACCTGGCTTAAATGAAGTCACCTCTTTAGCATGCATCCTTAAGTTAAGAAGTTTACTTAGGTGACTTGTTTTTTATAAGAAAATCAATTTTAACAACACTGTTTTAATTGTTCTTAACAATACTGTTTATCTTATTAGTCATCTACATTAGTTGAAATGTGTATCGTAATGTATTATACTTACTAACAGTTTCTTGTACATTTAACATACACATACACACATATACATTTTTTTGTCAAGATGTTTTAGGTGGACACTTTCTCTTCACCTTTTCTTTGACACAATTAGTCTTTTAGGCAGTTACAGTTGTTTGGTAATTTTTGCCTTGTTTTGTCTAGGAACATAATGTCCATTTTAAAGTGTTTACTTATTTACTTATTTATTTATTTATTCATTATTGTTATATACAGCAGTATATATGAGTAGTTTTAATAAGATTGCTGCTTTAATAAGATTGCTGCTTTAGTAAGAAAAGTACAATTTTGGTTTAAAATTTTCTATTCAAAATTTTTGTTGAGTGTCAAGTCTGCAACAGGATTTTTATGTTTTCTAATTGATTGATTCTTTGAGTAATTAGGGTAATGAGTTGTTTGATAATGTTGCCGCCCTTTTAGTTTTAAAAGGAGTGCTTTTTTACCTTATTGTCTGAAGAAGTTTTCCATTAGTGTTGACGAAAAGCGCTTTACAATAAACTGCAGTGAGTGGTTCAGGTTAGATCGGAGCCTGTGTTTTGTTTCATTTTCTCAAGTTTCTTTGTCATTTTTCTGGGTGTGTTATGTGTTGGATTCTGGCACCTGATAGACAGCTGACTGCTACCTTCTCCATGTTCAACCTAGTGAGTGAGACAACTGTGTGCCTCACTATTGAGTCACCTATGATTACTGTATTATTCAAGGTGGTTAGCCTTAGGGACTTAGGTTGAGGGGCACACTTTGTAGGTGAGATATGTGTCCTGTGGTTTGTGCTGTGTTGTGGTGGTCGAGAGGGTGTCTGTCTTGGTGGTCTTTGCTGTTTGGGTAAATGTCTGAGTGCCTCTCGTTTTTATTTGTATGTCAGAGCTGTGATAGTGGATTTTCTGGAGTGGTATGTGTTCCATGTAGTGTGGTGCAGGTGTTGACTCTTCTCCTCTTGACCAGCTAGTCCACTCTTCGCTGGAGAGTGCATATCTTCCAAGTCAGTGATATAGGGGTATCTCTCACAAGTCTGAGTGTTGTGAGTTTAGTGGAGAGGGTTATCTGTGTAGATGAGGCAGTTACAACAGTGCCTCAGAATGCTCAAATGCACCAGGTTAATGGGAAAAAGCACAGAGAACTGCACTTTAATCATGCCAGGAGGGGTGGTCATAACGACTACGTACTGGAGTTAATTCTGTGAGGAATGACTACTGCTGATGGCTCTCAGGTGTGCTAGAATAATGTATACAAAAAACTGTTGAAGTGCAAAGTTATTAGGCTATTTGAAGTGCAGGAGAGAAAGAACTAGCAAGATCTAAGGAAAAAAACTGAAGGTATACTTTCTGGCACCTGTAATAGTTTATCTCAGCTGTGCAGTTATCAGCACCTTTGGCCAATTGTCAGCCCAGTAAGCTCTGTAGCACATGTGATAACTGCATAACACTATAGTACAAATAACTAGGTAGCCAGGGGTTGTAGTGTGTGTGTGTGTGTGTGTGTGTGTGTGTGTGTGTGTGTGTGTGTGTGTGTGTGTGTGTGTGTCTGTGTAAGAATCATATAGTGTGTGGGTTATACCATTTTGAGTTGTGTACCACCATGTAATCTTCCCATCACCCTACTTTACTAAGCCTGCTGATGTCATTCACCTTAGAAGTACGTTGGGACTAGGTGAAATCATATAAGCTCCATGGCATGTTTGATAACTGTGTAACACTATAGTAGAAATAACTAGATAGATAGGGGTTCTAATCTCAATTCTGGCAAATGTGCGAGAATCATATACTGTGTGGGTTATACCATTTTGAGTTGTGTCCCACCCTGTAAACTTTTCATCACCCTACTTTACTAGGCCTGCTGATGTCATTCACCTTAGAAGTATGTTAGGACTAGGTAAAACCATGCAAGTTCCGTGGCCCACCTGATAACTGTGTAACACTGTTGTTTTAATAACTAGATAGGTAGAGGTTCTAATCTCAGTGCTGGCAAGTGTGTGTGTGGGCGAAGATCATATCCTGTTTGGCTGATACCATTTTGATGTGTGTACCATCCATGCCTGTTTATCACCTCTAAATAGCATTACTTTATATAGCGTGGTAAAGGCATCTGCCTCACATCCAGCATGTTAAACCATTGTTGAGGCCATACCAGTCCTCTGTACAGATGTATATGGAATATCTAGATGTTTGCAATGTATATGTGATCTGTGTCCCTTAACAATGCCCATGTATGTGATATTGTTGCCAAATCAGCCACAGTGAGTGTAGTGACACACATTCCAGCATCAGGTATCATACCTGACTGAATCATCATGCTGATACAACATCTGCTCCACTATAACTTGTCCAGGCTTGTAGGAGCAATACATGACTCCACATGCTGTTTCTGGTGGGTTATCTCACCATCCATGAAGGCATTCAGAACATTACATGTTGTAAGAGGTAGTGTGTTATGTCCCATGCATATAATCTATGTGGGGCATGTCATGTGTATGTAGTACATCAAAGTGGAAATGTAGATTTATTAATCTGTCTATTGCCAGCTGTGTTTGGGTTACTGTGTGCACATCCCCTGTGTCAGTCCTTACTGAGTGTATGCAAAGAATATACCATTTTGTCTCCTTGTTCCACCCAGTTAACTCAGGAATGCATACAACAAACTTGTCATACACAGTATCATGCATGCCCTCATCAACTGCATCAGGGTTGAGTGTATGGGAAAGAAATGGCAGAGCTAACAGGTGTTGACAGGTGATTCTGTTGTAGTTAATGTAATGGCTACGCTTGTGAAGGACCTGCTAACAGTACTGCAGTAACCTGTTCTGTATGTATGAGTCTGTGGTACTACACAACACTGAGCTGACATGTCTGAAGGCTACCTGTCTGTGACAAGGGCTATGTATGCAAGGTCACACTATCTGACAACAGTGTCCCTCACATACTGTTGCATGCATACACACCTGGTACATGTACATATAAGGCTGTACCTTGCCTATGACATGGTTGGTGTGTTCCCACTCTGCCATACTCCCTCTTGGGAATGTCTGCAGGGCCACAGCCTACAGACACACAGACACCTGGAACACAAACAGAGTACAGCATGTCAGACTACATTCAGTCAGTGGTACTTACAGCAATAATGCATCCTGGCTAATAAGGTACATACACCTGTATGTGTACCCATAACAAATGCAAGTAGACAGCAACTTACATAGTATTACATAGCTACACTGTACTATATTCACCCTGTGCATCAGACCCATATTAGCATGTTCCTGCATCGATGTTATGGATGACAGGGATGTGGCACAGATATTATCATATGCACAGGGTGTGGTGTGGGTTATCCAGAGGCCTAGGCTGGGCCATACAGTTGACATCATGTGTGTGTTTGGAGGGGTATCCAATAGTTGGGCTGTGCAGAGGTGCTGTGTGTGTCTGGAGGTGACCTGCCTGTGATACAAAGGTGTGTGTGCAGTCACGCCATGTGGCTGCTGTGCACAGGGATATGTTGGTCAGCTGTGGACAGCACATGGCAGGGTGTCTGGTTCACCATCTCCGGCCACAGAACAGGAACTGGTCTTGCCAGGGGTATCACTGGCACCACCAGGCCCAAGGCCAGATGCAGTACTGCTTCCTGATGGTGACTGCTGTCTGCTGGATCAATGCCCTTGATGGGACCGGCCAGGACCATGTGCTCATGGCCTGCTCTGGTGTGATGTGGACAGCAACTCCCCTTCTGTAGTGCTGGTGTCACTGCCACAATGGGAGTGTGATGGTGCATGACATGTAGACTCTCAGCTGTTGTTGGTGCTGACCTACATCCATGTGGCTGACGCCCATCTCCCACCACATGCTCTAGCTCAGACATGCTACGGTCGAGGATTGCCAAGGTGTCAACCCACCATCTATTCATGACCTCAGTATTTTGATGTGTGGCCTCAGCAAGGTCATATATGTCGCCACGTAAATCAGGAAGAGTTGCATCCACCACCCTGATTATTTGTCTGGTGTGGCATTCACTATGAGCCTGTGCATCCATGATAGCCAAAAACATGTGGCTGGTGACAACTGCTGTGGCACTTGTGACAGCGGCTTGACAAGCAGCAGTCCTTCTGCGAGCATCCCTGTCCATCCATCTGTGTGGCATCTTGCCTCTAGTCTGGCTATGGCCAGTGTCTACACTCACACCTGCCATAGTCAAGACACCAGCCTGTTCCATGCCACCACCTGCCAACTATCCATCATCTGTGGCCACTGGTGATGGGGTATGTGTATGGGGATGGTGTGGACAAGAGTGGGATGCCAACCAATGGCACATATTCAGCCCCTCACAACACCACCTGTACCTCACTATTCCTATTATCATTGTCAGAGTCTGCAAAGACAAACAGGTTGCAAGTAGGAGGGACCCCAAACCACATAGCCACCTGTGAGGGGAAGACAACATATGTACATTAATACCTGCACTTTGAGGTTGGTTAGTATACACACACACACACGCACATGCACACACACGTGCACACACACTCACACACTCACACACACACACACACACACACACACACACACACACACACACACACACACACACACACACACACACACACACACACACACACACACACACACACACACACACACACACACACACACACACACATGGCACAAATCTGTTACACAGACCTCACATTAACCAAATGGTGACATGCGTGACACACGACCCTCAATATCATGCATTGTGGCCAGTTTTACTACATGTAACTAACAATACAGAGCACTGGGATACCTGAGTAGTGTTATTAGGTGATGGCCCTTCCCCGGCACAGACTGCACCCATGTATACATCATTGCTGTTCACCTGTATAACACAGTGGCGAGTACTACAGAACATACCTCACAACTGTACAGATCCTCGCAGGATGTGTAGATGTCTGGCTCATATGTTTGCTCTGTTTCTCATAACCCCTGTGTTTGTCTGATACATAACTGGGATGATCTGAGGAGTGACATCACTGATTAATGACATACATTTGAGTTTCAGACCTCCAAACCAGCAGTGACTGTATGGTCACACAATTCCTGTAAAACCACAAACCTTCTAAGCTTACAGTGGATATGATAAGTGTACACAACCCTGTTAACATGCAATGTTCTTGTAATATATAAGATGAGACTATAATAATGCTTTCAAATATATTACTCACCTTTCATGTGACATATGACCTGTGCAATCCAATCAATGAACAAACAAATGTGTTACGTGTAAAATATAATGACTGAAATATATACAATATGGTGGTTGCATAAGTGTGCACACCCTTAAAATGATACTTTGTTGAAGCACCTTGTAAGTGACTTACAGCATTCACTCTTCTTGGGAAGGTGTCTATCAACATGGCACAACTTGACTTGGCATTATTTGGCCACTCTTCATTGCAAAGGTCCCTCAAGTCTGTCAGATTACAAGGGCAGCTCACATACACAGCTCTTGTCATGTCACACTGGGGTTTTGCTATTGGGTTTAGGTCTAGGCTGTGGCTGGGCCAATCGATAACCATGAGAGTGTTCAGGTGGAGCCATTCTTAGGTAGCTTTGGATGTATGCCTTGGGTCTTTGTCATGTTGAAGGTTGACACCCCTACCCATCCTCAGTGTACATGCAGATGCCTGATGGATGTGGGCCAGATGCGAGTGTTATTTTGAACTGTTCAGAATTCCCACCACCATGATTACAGGCCCAGTTCTGGCTTTAGAACAGCATCCCCACAGCAGGCCAATACTACCAGCGTGATTCACCATGGGGATGGTGGTCTTCAGGTGAAGAGAGGTGTTGCTTGTGCATCACATGTACCTTTTAGTATTGTGGCTGTGAGGTCGATCAATAGTCTCATTACACCATAACACATTTTCAAACATGCCTTTGGGAGACTTGATGTGCTGCATTGCAAGTTGTATCCACCCCTGGATTTTTTTTGGTGTGGGGAAATGCTTCCATCTTCTGACCCTACCCCATAGGCCTGACTAATGCAGAATATGGGAGATTGTTCTCACATGTAGTATACAACACCAGTACTTGCAAGAGATTTCTGCAACACCCTCAGTGTTGCTATATGTCTCCTGGTAAACTCCCTGACCAGGTTTGGACATGTCTTTTCATCAGTTTTGGAGGAACGTCAGGTTCTTTTCAACAGCACTGTTGTCCCATATTCAATCCACCTTTTGATGACTGTCTCCGCTGTGTTCTGGGTCTATATTAAATTCTTAAAAGCCGACAATGCCGAATCTGACATTGTTGGCACAAGAATAGCGAAACTGCAGAACATCAGGTAAACAGAAATCTCCGTAAGGGGAGATTTCCATTTACTTCAATGTAGTGCGG
Source organism: Protopterus annectens (assembly GCF_019279795.1). Lineage (NCBI taxonomy): Eukaryota > Metazoa > Chordata > Ceratodontiformes > Protopteridae > Protopterus > Protopterus annectens. The sequence goes on along the minus strand of NC_056726.1, from coordinate 1,296,234,687 downwards.
TCTCTGAGTTGGTATATTTAAGTAGCAGGGGGGTGTGGGGGTGCAGGAGGGCTTGCCCCCCTGCCTACACTGTTTAGTTTTTTATTTTGTTGTTTTATTTTTTTTAAGAACATTCAATGTTTTAACATTTTGATCACTAAAGGTCAACCTTTAGTGATTTGAACTGTTAAATATTCGATGTTCTAATATAGACCCTGTGTTCCATGGTGTATGCAGTGCTGTGGTAATGTTGTTGAACCCTACTCCTGAGTGATACCTTTCAAATATCAGATCCCTTTGCTGCTTTGTAAGCTGCCTGCAAGCCATGGCTGTTGCAGTCAGCTGAGCAAATGTCATGAATATCCTACTTGGACAGCAGACTGTTATTTGGTGTTACTCAGAGTGCCTTTACTTGATGGCAGGTGTGTACCCAAGCAGACTGGATGCTGTCAGTAAATCACAAGCTGCTGCAATACAATATTATCTGTAGACACCGCACACACATGCATCCAGCTCATTGTAAGGTTTGTATACTCCATATTTGATGCCCAACAGATTGGTTGGTTTTACAAGTGAATTGTTCATGTTATGAGTCACATTAAAGGTTGGAAAAGGTGTGGACTGCCATATTGTGGTCTCAATTTGTATATATCACAAACACCTGACATCTTAACAGGGGTGTGTACACATTTTATATCCACTGTATAAGAGTAATATTTCACACATGTTCCTACCTTAGGCAGTTTGTCCCCCCATTTTGCTGGTCTCTGTCCAGAAGTCTTGCACTGACAGGTTGTGAGGTATGCTACAGGAATGTTACATTCTCTTCAGATAGGCCCCTGTGGTGACCACTGTGATGCAATGCAGTTAACCCCACCACAAGTGAACATGCACATAAAGCAATATGGCTATGAGTGACAGTTGTGTGCATAGTAAATTGCATGCCCTTCACATGCCTAGGGTATTGGCAAACCACAACAGAACAATTCCATACTCACCAGCTTCAGGCTGCTGTCCCATATGCAGACCAGAGGGACCTAGGTAGTTGTGGGACAGAGGTATTGTCAGCAGACTCACATGTGGTATTGGTACAGGATGGATGCAGCATGTTTGCACATTTACAGTACAACCCCCAGTACTACACAATTTGCTGTCCATCACCATAGATATGCACTTCTGTGCATTAGAAAACCCCATCCACAACTGCAATCTGATCTGACACATACATGTAGATATTTAACAGATACAAGTATGTCTGCTACACTAGTCTACTAATCTCCAGTGGGGACTTATCTGCACGATCCTCATCCATTGTCTGGGTGCCACCCACCTCCAGCACGTGGGGGTCTGTACCCTGATGCTGTACTGGGATGGGTGCCATAAGGTTGGCAAGGAGCTCCTCAGTGGGTGTCAGTGGGGGCTACATGGCTGGGCCCCCACCTGTAGCTGTACAGTCCTTGGCTATGGCAGCAGCCCTTTGCCAGGCATGGCGTATGAAGTCGGTTGCACGATGCTGAACCTGCTTGTATGTATGTGCGTGCAGGTCGACATTGGTTACACTGTGGATAAGGTTGTCCCACAGGGTGGTACTCTCCCACAGATGTTGCTGGCTTCGGCCAAATAGTATTGCATGGTGTTGTAGTTTGGCTTTGATGATAATGGTTGTTTCAACCGCTGAAAATGTTGCCCTTCTCTGATGTGACATTGCACTTGGAAGACATAAACAGGGAAACACATCACAGGACCTCATACATTTGGCAACAGTATGTACAGAACCTGCACATGTACATGGAATACCAGTAGCCACCACTCACAACCACACCATACCCCTGTAATCTATCAGCACAGTATCAGCTTGCATTGCACTCCTGGTCCTGATATGTCATATTTCCCCCAATGAGGGCCAGTTAATTGCATAATCCTCTATTCCTCATTCAGATCTGTGTAGATGGATGACATTGGCCATCTTCCATGCGGATGGTGCCGAGGCTTAGTGTGACTACAGTGTGTAATGCAACTGGGAGCACATGCCTGAGTTCATGTAGGATGTGGACAGGGATGTTATCATGTCCCATGGATACTTACATTTGTTGCCTTTCACTAGGCAATATGTACCTTCTCACTGGTCATGAGGGGAGGGGTGCAGGTTCTGTGTATATCCACCTATAGTAATGCTGAGCCAGAAGGGTGATGTTTTCCCTAACCCTATCTTCAGCAGGTTGACTATAGCTATGTTGTGTGTTTATGTGGTCTGATTGACCACCATTACAGGTTGGGTTGGTTTGTTGCCTCTGAGACTGCAGACATATGGGAAGATGGCCTTGTGATTGGCCTTGGTGGATGTGTCCAATTTGTACTCATAGTTAGCCTTACAGTAATCCACCTGTGACCTTATATGCTTGTTCAGACAATGGCTGACTTGATGCCAGGTTGGTGCCTGCTCCTACTTTGCCCTGTACAGCTGATATAGGGACCAAGTCTGTGGTTTGTGTATTGCTGCTGTCCAGCAAAGGGGATTTCTCTACTTTGTTGGAGGCAGATTTTACAAGTAAGGTATTGCTGAGTCCATGCAGCTATGCAGATGTTCATATAGCTGTTTGTAGTAGCCATGGACACAAAGTCATAACACAGTTGAACACCTCTCCATTTTCAAACTGATAATCATGCTTACTGTAGTACCAATGGCTGTATCAGGGCAATGCAACAAACAGTAGCTGTAGAAATGTCACTCTGTTGGATGCACAGTAACTAAGATTACACACGAGTACAACATGTACAGCTTAATTAACTGACATTTTGCATCTAATGTCTGTTGTTACGAGGAGGACAGATATACCTAATCATACTGACATATGCACAGGGAATACCTGATATACATTTCTGTTCTATGTCAGTATGGCACACTGGATTCACACTCTTTCTGCCCAGTCATCCCTCTCAACCCGTTAGAGCAGGACATCTGTAGAACGCCACGCATACATGGAGGGCAATGGGAAAAAATTAGTGATACTGTCTTAATATTGCTGTAACACACTTGAGTCATTCGATAGCACAGTAGCCTTTACATTGACAGGCATATCCTGGAAGATGTACAACACTCATATGGCAGGAAGAGAGGAGAAAGGCTAGCAGTGTGGTATTGAGGGTAAGAACTTTCAATGTTGGCAGTATGACTGATATAGGGACAAAGCTTGCTGATATGATGGCCAGGGGAAGGTTGATATATTGTGTGTGCAAGAGACCAGATGGAAGGGGAGTATGGTTAGGTGCATGGGAGGCAGGTCACAATTGTGCTATCATGGTGTGGATGGGATAAGAAAGGGGGTAGGGGTTATCCTGAAGGAACAGTATGTCAAGTGTGTATTTGGAGGATGGAATGAGTGCCTGTTAGAGTGATGTTTATGACGCTGGAAACTGATGGTGTAATGATGACTGTTGTAAGTGCACATGCTACACAAGTTGTTTGAGCGATGGATGAGAAAGAGAAATGTGAAGTCAGTTGGATGACATGGTGGTTACTGTACCCAATGGTGACAGAGTGGTGATTGCAGCAGATTTCAATGGGCATGTTGGTGAAGGGAACAGAGGAGATAAGGAAGTGATGAGTATGTATGGTGTCAAACAAAGGAATGCAGATGGTGAGATGGTAGTGGATTTTGCAAAAATGATGGACATGGCTGTGGTGAATACGTACTATAACATGAGGGAGGAGCATAGGGTGACATACAAAAGTGGAGGAAGATGTGCACAGATGGAATATGTTCAATTTAGGAGGGCCAGTTTGAAGGAGATTGGAGACTGTAAAGTGTTGGCAGGGGAAAGTGTATTTAGGCAGCATAGAATTTTGGTCTGTAAAATGACATTGGTGATCAAGAAGAGGAGGAGTGTGAGGGCAGCACCAAGGATCAAATGGTGGGACCTGGAAAAGGGTGATTGTGAGATGGAGTTCAGGGAAGAGTTAAGACAGGCATTGGGTGGCACTGACGATTTACCAAATATCTGGGTAAGTACAGCAGAGCTAGCAAGGAAGACAGCTAGAAAGGTGCTTGGTGTGACATGTGGATGGAGGAAAGAGTACAAGGAGACCTGGTGGTGGACTGAGGAAGTACAGGACAGTATACAGAGAAAGAGGTTGGGGAAGAAGGAGTGGGATTGTCAGAGAGATGAGGACAGTAGAAAGAAGTATAAGGAGATGAGGTGCATGGCAAAGAGAGAGATGGCAAAGATGAAGGATGAGGCATATGAAGAGTTGTATGACAGGTTGGACACTAAGGAGGGATGAAGGACTTGTACCGATTGGCTAGACAGAGGGACTGAGCTAGGAAAGATATGCAGCAGATAAGGATGATAAAGGATAATGAGGGAAATGTACTCACAAGTGAGGGGAGTGTGTTGAGCAGATGGACAGAGTGCTTTGAGAGGCTGATGACTGAAGAGCATGAGACAGAGAAGGTTGGATGATGTGGGTATGGTGAATCAGAAAGTGCAGCTGCTTACCAAGGATGAAGTAAGGATAGCCATGAAAAGAATGAATACTGGAAAGCCTGTTGGTCCACATGACATACCTGTGGAAGCCTGAAGGTGTTTAGGGGAAATGGCAGTGGTGTTTTTAACCAGATTGTTTAATAATATCTTGGAAAGTGAGAGGTTGCATGAGAAGTTGAGAGAAAGTGTTTGGGTACCGTTTTAAGTATAGGGTTAATGTGCAGAGGTGTAGGAAATACAGAGGGATAACATTGATCAATCACAACATAAAGTTATGGGAAAGAGTAGTGGCAGCTAGGTTAAGCAGGGAGGTGATGAGTAGTGGTCAGCAGTATGGTGTTATGCCAGGAAAGAGCACTACAGATGTGATATATGCTCTGAGAGTGTTGATGGAGAAGTACAGAGAAGGTCAGGAGTTGATTTGTGTCTTTCTGGACTTAGAGAAAGCATATGATAGGGTCCCTAGAGAGGAGTTGTGGTACTGTATGAAGAATTCATGAGTGGCAGAGATATATGTAAGAGTGGTACAGGATATGTACAAGGGTGGTGTTACAGCAGTGAAGTCTGCAGTGGGAGTGATGGATGCATTTAAGATGGAGGTGGGATGACATCAGGGGTCATCTGTGGACCCTTTCTTATTTGCAATGGTGATGGACAGGTTGACAGACAAGATCATACAGGAGTCCCTGTTGAGTATGATGATTGCAGATGACATTGTGAACTGTATTGAGAGTAGGGAACAGATTTAGGAGAACCTGGAGAGGTGGGATATGCTCTACAGAGGAGAGGGATGAAGGTCAGCAGGACTATGACAGAATATCTGTGTGTGAATGAGAGGGAGGGTAGTGGAATGTTGAGGATGCAGGGAGTACAGCTGGCAAAGGTGGATGTGTTGAAATGATTGGGATCAACATTTCAGAGTAATGACGACTGTGGAGGACGGGTAAAGAAGATAGTACAGGCAGGATGGAGAGGATGGGGAAGAGTGCCAGGAGTGATTTGTGACAGATGAGAACCAGTAAAAGTGAAAGGGAAGGTCTACAAGAGGGTAATGAGACCAGCTATGTTATATGGGTTGGAGACAGTGGCATTGACAAAAATGCAGGAGTCAAAGCTGGATGTGGCAGAGTTACAGATGTTAGGATTTGCACTGGTTGTGATGAGGGTGCACAGGATTAGCAATGTGTATTTGACAGGGTCAGCCCATGTTGAATGGTTTTGAGACAAAGCCGGAGAGGCAAGATAGCATCAGTTTGGTCATGTGCTGAGGAAGGATGCTGAGTATATTGGGAAAAGGATGGTAAGGATGTAGCTGCCAGGTAAGAGGAAAAGAGGAAGGCCTCAGATAAGGTTCTGGAAGTAGTGAGAGAGGACATGCAGGTGGTTGGTGTGACAGAGCAAGATGCAGAGGACTGGCAGAAATGGCAAGATGATCCACTGTGGTGACCCCTAATGGGAACAGCCAGAGGAAAAAGAATGAGATGTTGTAATGTCACTCTTCACAGATTTGCCAAGGCTTTGCCAGACATAACACAACTCTATGAGTAAATGACTACAAATATGAGGCACACATATGGTCAGTGTGCATAACACTGGGCAGTTAAATGGTATGAGTTCAATACATCACATGCAGTTCAACGCACACATCTGCAACAGTACTTTACTATGCAAATATCATGTATAGGTCTCTCACATGTTTGTGACAAACAAGTATGTCATAGTTGTATTCACAAGTAAGATATGGATATGTATGACATCCCAGTAGCTGGCCTAGGATTGTCACAGTCAGTATTGTTCAACACACACTCCAGTAGTAGTTAGTAGTCATATATGAGCCATCTTTTCCTGGGGTGACTCAGGGGTCTGACCTATGATCTATGTCTCTGCAGACAGACCCAGATGCTATGGCCATCAGTTCTGATCAACAATATATCAGTACAGCAAGTCTTGTTGAGACATATAAGTTAAACTTCCTATTTGTCATTCTTACATGCTCCCTACTGCAGTCCATTACATGCTTACTTGTTTGACATACCTTTTTTTCCCAAGTGTAGGTGGTTATATCCTGCTGTTTTTTTTCTCAATGTTTTTCTCTCTCTATCTCTCTCTCTCTCTGTCTCTCTCTCTCTCTCATGGATGTAGGGAGTACATCTGTTTTACATAGGTAGCAGCTTGCCTTTTGTAGGTAATGCTAATGAGCAGCTGATGGCCTGTGCATCATTTGGTGTCCCCCACTTGCTAATTGCATGTAGAACAGCTGTGTTGTTATTCATATAGCCAATGGCATGGAAACACACTCCTATAATTGAGTACTTCATGTGGGTGTTGTTCCTTTTCCTTGCCTGTAAGGGGAACTTCATGGAGGTGTGTGAACAACAGCATTACAGAGGGCATTTGGAAATACCTCTTACAACCAAAAGTGTGGAGACAGGCCAACAAAATAGGCAAGAATGTTCCAGACATAGGGACAGAATGTAAGTATTGCTGTTATACATTTGGATTAATGCTAGTCTAACAGGGTTTGTGTGGACATGGAATTTCTGCATGATTTTAACTCTGACAGTGTTATGTATTTGACATAACTCGCAACTGTAGGGCTTTCCACAGAATGGCCAGAGATTGGACTCCTATGTTTGGTGTGTTCCTCAGACAGTTTTTGTCTTTGGAAAATCAATAGCATACTCTGGGGATTGCAGTCAGTAACTGCTAACATCCAATTGTGTTTCTGCCCTCATATCCCTCAGAAAAGAAATGTTACAACTAACCCTGTTACACCAGCAACTTTCTCAATTTATAACAGGAATATTTCAAATATGCCCCTGTTTTTGGGCCTCTGTCCCACAATTGTCAGGCTTTATCCAGATGTCATGCAGTAAGAGATTGATAGCTATGGTGTATGATTATTTAGTGCCTACATTCCTGATATCATCCCAGTGATGTAGCAGACTGCCAGACATGTTATGTGGAAGAGGCCTCATATATGAGGGGAAAGCCTGTACATTCTGTGGGACTCTGTACAGTTGATAGGGCTGTGTATTTCTCGCAATTGTTGACAGACTGTCAGGATTGTATAGCAGTGTAGTGTGTGAATATTATTTGGCCTGTGTAGGGAGGGGGTGGATGTACGTGTTGTGGCTCCTTTTCTATCTGCCTCTGCATGCTGCTCCTGTTTCTGGTGGTCTATTGGCTGTATATGTTTGTAGGAGCAGACTGAGACATGTTCCATACCACAGTCAGGCATCATACTACACTGTGAATTGAGCCAGTGTATGTAGGGGGAGAGTGTGAGTGGCAAACATGTTGAGATGTTTTTGTTCACACAGTCCTTATACTGTACTATTCCTTTGGCTTACCAGCATGTCACTGTGACTGTGGTGGAATTGGTTGTGGGTATGCACTTTCACACTGGTGTCTGTTTTTCAGTGCTTTTACATCCCTGTAGTACCTGATATATTTGCCATTACATGTGTAATTCCCCCTAACAGATTTGAGTTATTGTTGTGTAAGTCTGACTGTAGTTTGGACAGTGCTTGGTTACATGCTTAGCAGCTGAGTGTGGTTTCCCTAATGTGGTGCTATGGCCAGATATTTGTAGGATGTGCTGTTGCCTGACCCCCATAAGTGTTGTGTATTTCTGACACATCAGTGGGATGATGTGAGGATTTCATTCACTAACTAATGAGAAGTAATTGAGTATTGGACTTGTGCTATTTCAGTCATATGTTAGGACAGACATGAGGGTGTTACTGCAGCAACTGTGTCAGCTTATCTACTCCAGTATTTTAGCTATGTCCCTTTTTCATACCTTTCTCCCCTCACTTTGTCAGGCTTGGTCCTGATTTGTTGCACTAAGGGGTTCTGAGCCTCCCTCTCAACTGTCTGGATTGTTGCAGTATGTCCAGGTTTATTGTTCTCATATTTCTGGTCTGTTCCACACATTCATTATTATTATATCCCTGGTAAATTACTGTGATTATCTGTGGATTTCTGACAGTAAATGATGACATACATTTCAGTTTCAGAACTCACATCCTTCCAAAAATGTATGCTGAAACAAACCCTGTCACTCTGGCAAAATTTTACATTTATAACAGCAATATTTAAAATATGCCCCTAATTTGGGCCCTCTGGACAGCCTTTGACCAGATTTCTTGCACTAAGAGGTTGAGAGGTATAGTTGTGATGTATGACTCCACTACATGTTATGAGCACACACACACACACACACACACACACACATATCTATCTATCTATCTATCTATATATATATATATATATATATATATATATATATATCTATATATATATATATATATATATATATATATATATATATATATATATATATATGGGTCCACTTTGTAATTTCAAAATACTGAAATCCTGAATTTCAGTATTTCAAAATCATAGCAGAAAACTCAAAGTTCGGAAACTGGCAGAACCGTGAAATTCAAAATCCCGAAGCACGGAGATATTGAATTTCCACTACTGCTGATGTGGTATGTGGCTGTATCTGTTGAATTTAGGTAAGTTTGTGTGTGTAAGTGTGTTGGTTAGGGGCTTTAGTGTGTGTAAGTGTGTGTTGTGACTGTGATGTGTGTGTGTGAGGGTGTGAGTTTCATTTGTGTTTCTGTTTGTGCAATCTCGGAGTTCAAATATATAAGTAGGGAGATGTGGGGGCACAGTATAGTGTAGATGCATTTATTTGATTGTGGGGGGAGTTTTGTGTTTCTTTATGTGTGTACTGTATGTGTAGTGTAGTTTTGGGATTTTGAATTTCGCAGTTATGTGTTTTCAGATTTGTGAGTTGTTTGGTTTTTGCGATATGGATTTGAAAAATGATGAAAGATTTTTTCATTTCAAAATTACATAGTGGACCCATATATATATATATATATATATATATATATATATGTATATGTATATATATATATATATATATATATATATATATATATTTAACATATATTTAGTTTTATATATGTATATGTATATATTTTATCGTTATATCTCTATTTATATTATGTATATATTTTTCCATATATATGCATCTCCATACATATATACATGTGTATATGTATAAATACAAAACCTGACTGATTTTACAGAATCTTTTCCCTACTGTTGAATGACTCTACTGCATGATATGTTTGAAAAAGTATCAGCAATCCTTACAACTTAAATGGTGTAGTGGTACATTGCTCTGACTATAGTGTACAGGGCCCTTGCTTCGAGCCTTGGCAGGGCTGATTAGGCTGATTATGTTGTTGCTAGGGAGAACAGTGGCTGATGGAAACAGAGTGATTAAAGCAGTTTTAAGCAGTTGTCAGTGGGTTTGCGTGGGTTTGCATAATGCTAAGCGATGCCAACACATGGTTGAATGTATAGATGCTTAATTTGTGTTGGCTTCACTTAGCGACGTTTACCAGTGAGCAGATCCACTTAGCTGAACTACCTGCTGCTTAACATTCACATTTGAGCAATGCTTAAGCCTGCCAAGCATGGCTGAGCATTGCTAACCATTGCTCATAGCTCATTCTTATAAAATATCTTTAATATATATATATATATATATATATATATATATAATATATATATATATATATATATATATATATATATATATATATATATATATATATATATATATATATATATATATATATATATATATAATATCATATTATATCCTTATACGATTATTATAATATCATATTATATTATATTATATTTTGATATATATTTTTTATATATCTATGTTATAAAATGTGTTTCCATTGCAGTAGCAAGGGGTGTAACTATACTGTATGGGACACATGTATACATGAGTGGTTTCACATGTTATATGCACTCACACTTCCATTTTACACCAGCTACACTATCCTGGGTGACAATAATAACTTACCGCATATTTTAATACGAATATATTACTTTTAACACTGCTTTCCCTTATAAAATTGGATTGCCTGTTGTAGTACTCAAACCGTGTATGCCTGCATGCCCAGCTGGGACTCTGACCACTACACTACCTTGGTTTGAGGATTTGAGCTGTATATTTTTATTTATCTCCTATTGCATATTAATATTATGTTATTATATTAAATGGAGAGTATTGAGGTTTTTGGCCATGTCATTGAGGACTGCTGTCATGATATAATGGCATACATTTCAGTTTCAGACTTGTATACTTCAGAACATTCATGTTAATGCATAACCTGTTTTCTATCAACTTTCTGTCTGTCCTCTGTGCAGATGGGATGACACTGGTGGCCGGGCTTTGATTACACTGTAGAATGGGTCTGAGAGTCCATGCCTGTGTTTATGTAGGATTCAGCCAGGAATGGTATCAGGCCTATGGAGACCTCTGTGTGTTGCCTTTGAGTGGGCATTACAGACCTGCTTCCTGATCATGAGGGAGGGTGAAGTTTACACTTCACCTCTCTGCAGCCGGTTGCCTATATCTATAGCATATGTGCATGTGGTGTTATTGACCACCACTACAGAGAAGATATGTGTTGCCTCTGGAATTATGGACACATGTCTGGAAGGCCTACTGATTGGCCTTGGTGGATGTATCCAGTTTGCCCTCAAAGACAGCCTTAGTGTACATCACCTGTGACCTTATTTGCTTGTGGAGAACAAGGTGACATGGCTGTCAATATGAGGCACCTATTCCTTCTTGGCCCATTCTGCGATTATTTCCACCTATGATGGTAGTTGTGTATTGCTGCTGTCCGCCACAGGTTTTTAGCCTACCTTGAGGGGATTGATGTCATCCTGTCAGCTATTGCTGTGGCCATACAGCTATGTTGGTGCCCACATAGTATTGTGGTGTGGGTCTGGACACTGCTGCTAGTTCCAACATATGGGACATCCTTCATGTGGGCCTTGCACCTTTTTCTTGCCTGTGCAGGGGACATTACAGAGGTGTGGGGGCTAGAGCTTCACAGGCAGTAGGTGGGAATACCTCACAGGACAAGACATGTGGAGACAGCCCAATAACATGTGGGACAAAGGTCCAGCTTTCGGTACAGATTGTATGTCATTAGTACTGTTATACTCATGAAGGGTTGCTAGATTGACAGGGTTCATCTGGACATGCATTTACTGAGTGACCTGACATCTGACAGTGATATTCCTCTGACATACCTCTCAACTGTCATGTTGTCCACAGAGTGGCCGGAGGTTTGCCTGTTATGTTTGGTCAGTTCCTCAAACAATGTCTTTTTTTCTGGTGTCAGTAGGATAATGTGAGGATTGTAGTCACTAACTGTTGACATCCATTGGTGTACAAGACATCATATCCTTCAGAGATGTTATGTTACAACAACACATGTAACACCAGCTACTGTTTAAGTTTGTAACACCATTATATGTGATATGTCCCTCTTTCCAACCCCCTGTTCCCCAAGTACATCATGCGTTGTCCAGATGTCCCGCACTACAAGGTGCAGAGGTATGGTATATCACTAATTACTGACTACACTCCAGTTATCATCCCAGTGACCTAGCAGACTCCTGGCCATGGTATGCGGCAGTGGCCAGGATTATGGTTCCGCGACCTGGAAATTCTGTGGAAATCTGTACATATGACAGTTATGTATGTCTGGCCATTGTGAACAGACTGCCAGGATTGTATAGCAGTGTTGTGTGTAGATGTTTGTTGGACTGGGTAGGGAGAGTAGCAGATGTGAGTGTCATACATTCTTTATCTATCTGACTGTGCATGCTGCTATGGCTGCTGGGGGTCTATCAGGTCTGTATGCTTGTAGGGGCAGACTGTGAAATGTCCTGTAACACCTCAGGATTCCCAGTACACTGTGATTATAGCCAGTATATGCCAGTGCAGTGTATGACTGGCAATCAGGATATGTTTGTTCAGACAGTCGTTGTACTTTGGAGTTCATTTTGGGTACTGGTATGTTGCTGTGACTGTGCTGCAAATGGTTTTGGGTGGACATTTTTGCACCACTATCTGCTTTTCACTACAGTTACATCTCTGTAGTGGATGCTATATTTGAATATACATGTGTATTTGCCCAGAGCTGATGTGGGGGAGTGTGGTGTTGGTCTTACTGTGCTTCCCAATCTGTTACATGACTGCGGTCATACCTCTACACTGTCCAGAGCCCTAGTGTCTGGATGCGTGACTCATATGTTTGGTCTGTTCCCCACAAAGTCATTGTCCATGGCTAATCAGTAGGATACTCTGGGGAATGCAGTCAGCACATGCTAACATTATTTGGTGTTACTGACTTAATATCCCTCAGAAACGATATGTGACAACAAACCCAGTAACACCAGCAACTGTCTAAATTTATAATAGCAATATGTCCAATATACCCCTATATTTGAGCCTCTGTCCCCCAATTATGTCAGGCTTTGTCTAGATGTCATGCACTAAGAGGTTCAGAGGTATGTATTATCATTATTTATTGCCTTCATTCCTGCTACCATCCCGGGGATGTCATAGACTCACATACATGTAACAAGGAAGTGGCCATAGATATGAGTCCTGTGCCTATACATTCTGTGGGAAACTGTACATTTGAGAAGTCTGTGTATGTCTGGCCATTGTTAACAGACTGTCAGGATTGTGTAGCAGTGTAGTGTGTCAATGTTATTTGGGCTGTGTAGGGAGGGGGGTACATGTGAGTGTCATAGGCCCTTTCTATCTGACTGTGCATGCTGCTCCAGTTTCTGGTTCTCTATCACCTTTATATTTTTGTATGGGCAGACCATGACATGTCCCATAACACCTCAAGATTCCCACTACACTGGGGCTTGGGGCAGTATATGTAGGGGTAATGTGTTTGTGGCAAATGGGATATTGTTGCTCACGCAGTCATTATACTGTAGTGTTCAGTTTGCTTACTGGTATGTCACTGTGACTGTGGTGCAATTGGTTGTGGGTATGCTTTCACACCAGTGTCTGTTTTCCACTAGTGTTACATCCCTGTAGTGCCTGTTATATTTGCAAATGCATGTATACCACCCCAGAGCTGGATTTGGGTAGTGTTATGTCAGTCTGATTGTAGTTTGGATGTAACTTGCTAGCTGAGTGTAGTTTCCCTAATGTTGTGTTATGTCACATATTCGTAGGATGTCCTGTTGTTTGGCTGATATCATTAGTCTGGTCCCCATAACTGTTATGTATTTCTGACACATCAGTGGGATGATAGCAATTGAGTCTCAGACGTGATATTTCAGTGAATATATGTTAGGACATGTATTACTACATCAACTTTGTCAGCTTATCTATTCACATATTTTGGATATTGCCCTAATTTCATGCCTTTGTCCCCCCACTTTGTCAGGCTTTGTCCAGATTCATTGCACTAAGAGGTTCTGAGCATACCTCTTCACTGCCAGGATTTTCATAGAATGTCCAGATATTTGGCCCATATTTTTGTTCTGTTCCACAATTTATTTGTATTTGTCTGGTAAAACATTGTGACGATCCAAGGATTTATGTCAGTAAATAATGACATAACATTTCAGTTTCCATCCTCATATCCTTCAGAAATTGTATGCTGAAATGCACCCTGTTGCTGTAGCAAATGGCTTCATTCTTAACTGCAATAGTTGAAATATGTCCCTATACCTGCCCCCCACTTTTACAGCCTTTGTGCAGGTCTCTTGTACTAAGAAGTTGAGCAGGATGGTTCTGAGGACTGACTGCACTGCATGTTATGTACGTACATTTATGTATGCGTGTGTGTGTGTGTGTGTGTGTGTGTGTGTGTGTGTGTGTGTGTGTGTGTGTGTATATATATATATATATATATATATATATATATATATATATATATATATGAATACATGCATTTGGTCACACGGCCAACTGCAGAACGTCGTTTTTCCTGAACCAAAATGTCCACTTTCTATGTGTCGAACGGTCAGAATGTCATAAAAAATTCTGAATTTGACATTCACGACCACTCTACCACCTAAACAAGTGCTACCATGGGTCAAAAAGGGGGGGATGTTTTGCGGGTCGACATAATTGCATTTGCAATTATGCAAAGTCATTGCACTGCTTTCGGACATTTTCCGGTCGGCCATCCACTGGCCGACCAAATGCGTGCATACCATATATATATATATATATATATATATATATATATATATATATATATATATATATCCCTTCCTTTATATATTTATCAACAGACATATATATATGGGTCTACCTGAAAACACCCAACGCTGACAACGCAGACAACAAGATGACCGACACTGGAAGATCAACAACAGAGATGACTGATGATTGAAAATCCTGATGCTGAGAACACCGACATGTTAAGGTAAGTGTGTGATAGTGATGGATGTTAGGGTCAGGGTGCAGGTAAGGTAAGTGTGCGATAGTGACAGACTTTAAGGTTAGGGGTGGGTTAAGTGAGTTAGGTTTAGGGTGTGAGTTAGGTGAGTGTACGATAGTGACCGACCTTAGGGTTAGGGTTTGGGTTAAGGTTAGTGCATAGATAGTTGTGTATGTAAGGTTTAGAGTAGGTTTGTAAGTTTTTTGGTGTGCTTGTGTTGTGTGTGTGTTTTACGGAAAAGGTATTTGTTTTGTTTTGTTGATTGTCGGGATTATGGTTTGTTGGGCATGTGAAGTTTCGTATTTTTGATCTTTTGGTTTTGTGGTGTCGATTATCTCATTGTCAGTGTTTTTGCGTGTTGATGTTTTCAGGTAGACCCATATATACATATATATATATATATATATATATATATATATATATATATGTATATGTCTATATGTCTATATACAACACATGAATGATTCCACATAGCTTGCTCCCTAATGTTGTATGCATCTATTGCATGATATGTTTGAAAAAACATCAATTCTTACAGCTCAGATGGTGTAGTGGTACAACTCTCTGACTATAGTGTTCAGGGTCATGGGTTTCAGAGACTGATGTTTTTTTTCATTACTGTTAAATGACCAGAATGCATAATATGTTTGTTAAAGCAGATCACAGCTCAGACGTTATAGTGGTATGTTCCTGTGATTGTAGAGCACTGCATCCCACATTTGAGACTTGGCAGGGCTGACTATTTTGTTTCTGGGTAAAACAAGGTCTGATGGATACAGAGTGATTAAGGCACTTTTAAGCAGTTGTAAACAGGTTTGAAATATTATAATTTTATGTTTCCCTTCCATGACATCCACCTATGTGCTTTCATTAAATTATATTCTTGTGTGACTATACTGCATGCAGCACTTGTGTTTATATGAGGGTTTCGTATCTTTTCTAGACTGACATCTCACTTTTGGACCTGCTACACTACCCTGGTTCACAAAAAACAGTTGCCACATAATTTAAGTTTGCAAAAATAATTTTAGCACTACTTTTCCACAGGAAAATAAGTTGCTAGTTTTGGTATTTGAACCATGAACACCTGCACGTAAAACTAGGGCTCTAACTACTGCACTATCTCATCTTAGAAATTTTGTCTGTATATTTGCATTTATCTCCTCGGGGATGTTTAAGCTATGCTAATCGAAGGGCCATAATGAGCACAGCGGCTTAGCTATGCTTAAACATTTCTTACGCTTGAAAAAAAAAGTTTATATTATTTTTATATTATTCCTGCAGAGTCCTACAGCAGCAGAGAGAGAAAAGGGAGACTTTGAGTGGATTAAGTACCTCTGTTTTGCTCTTTATTGCTTATTTTTGCTAGCCGCATTATTCCATCCATTTTTTTAACTTTGCCACTTATTTGAACTGTTTTTTTGAATTCTTATACTGTTGCACTTTGATAATTTTTAAGTGTTTTTTCATCTGTTTAGTTGTAAAGGGCTACAAACTCAAGTGCAATAGACTTTTTTCTGCTTTAAAATTGTTTTTATTATTGTATCTGCTTTAACTTTTGAAAAAAAACAAACAAAAAAATTCTATCTCTATACTCGTTTACCGCCTTTCTAGAGCTAGTAGAGTCTGGTTTTCAAATTTTGCTGAATTCTGGGCTGTTTGTAGTTTCTGTGTTGTCCAGACCTTTCTAAGGTAGAGGGAAACTTCTGTGTTCATCAGTGAGAGTGGTGAGCTTTGAAACAGCATATCTGTCACCTGGAGGAGTGGTTTCAGCTCAAAATCTGTAGTTTTATTGGCCGTTTTGAGCTATTTCTATCACTTTCATCTTTCTGTTTAAAAATCCATGTTTGTTTGTTTTTACTACTTGTGTTTAAACTAACTGTGTTGCAGAAATTCTTCTGCAGAAAGTCTGCTCTTCAGATTTTCCGGTCTCTTAGTTTTAGGCACTCACAATTGTTTCAATTCCCTTTTCTGTTCCAGTCTCTAGTTTTAGTCTAGTTTTTCAAAACTCAAAACTGTTTGTTCAGCTGTTCTAGTTCTGGTCTTCTAGTTTTAACAAAAAAACTGTCTCATGTGCTCATCACTTGTCACAAACTGCACTAAATAAATAGTCTACAAATTACTGCAGCACTCAACTTTTCTCACTTATCAAGAGGAAATCAGCTCACAGTACTTAAATTAATAAGCAGTAACCAGGCATGTCCAAAGGTCAGCTCCCAGTGTTTTCTCCTGTCCACCTGATTAATTTGGGCATCTTGGGGCAATGTAGCTATTGCCTCATGTACACTGACAACCCTCTCCTCCTACCATCCAACACTACAACCTGTGAGAGATGCACTTATATAGCCAAACTGGAAGCCAAGCTCTCTCCAGCCAAGACTGGACTAGACAGTTAAGAGGAGAAGGTTAACACCACACTGCACTCAACACATAGTCCATCAAAACGTGCACCACCCAAACCCACACATAGTAGCACAAAACACACACCTACATTCACGGAGGCTCTCAATAAAAATCTGCCCAAACAACAGAGACATCAAAAGCTGAAACACAAGCAACCACCACCCTCACCACTACCCGAATGACACATAGCCCACAAAATCAGTGTGCCACTCAACCTCAGCCCATAAGGCAAAACAATGTATCCAACACACTAGCCATTGGTGACTCTATAGTCAGGCACACTGACATCCCTCTCACCAGGCTAAACAAGGAGAAAGTTACTGTCGGATGCCTGTTGGATGCCAGGATCCACCATATAATGTACACACTCAGGTCACTCCACAAGTATAAGTATGACTTTGTCATTGTCCATGTTGGAGTGAATGACCTGAGATGTACCTCCCTGGACTACATGAAAAGAGACATGGAGGAGCTCTCTGACCATGTGGCCCAGGCAGGTATGACACTAGCCCTAAGTAGCATCCTGCCATTGCCCAGAATGATACCACAATACAAGGACAAAATGACTGACTTCAACAATTGGCTAAGCTTCTGGTGTCATTCCAAGGGGATCCAGTATCTGTCTGCCTGGGAGGACATGATCGACAGGCCACGATGCTTTGCCAGAGATGGCATGCACCTGTCGCTGCTGAGATTCCGGATACTGGCTAAGGCTCTTGCCACCCCTATAGTGCCTTTTATAGGCAAGGCTCAAACACCAAACATACCACCATAGTAGACCTAAACAAGCAAAATCTAAGGGTAATGCTACTCATTGCTAGAAGTCTAAACCTCAAAATCACTCACTCGAGGCTCTCCTTAAGATGGAGAACATCGACATCTGTGCAGTGACAGAGACCTGGTTTAAGGCTCCACCCTTGCAATACCAGGCTGCAATTCTTACCACACCTTACGGCCACGTAACCTGGACCAAAATACTAAAGGAGGAGGCGAGTCCATATTCATAAAGGATATCCACACCTCCAGGCTAGTCACTCAACATAATGTATCCAAATTTATCCAAGTACAATTAACACTGAGCAAGACTGCAG
Organism: Protopterus annectens; assembly: GCF_019279795.1. NCBI lineage: Eukaryota > Metazoa > Chordata > Ceratodontiformes > Protopteridae > Protopterus > Protopterus annectens. Next base: position 1,296,216,407 of record NC_056726.1, on the reverse strand, counting down.
TTCAGGTTGTAGCATGTTACAGATCCCCCCCGCCATGCACCAGGATGCCATTCCATGTTTCTCGATATACTGGATAATATTAAGGTACAGTCCAATGCCCTAATTTTGGGAGATTTCAACTACCGCTCCGTCAACTGGAAAACTACTCATGTACTAACTCATTTGCCCAACATTTCCTGGAATTCATCAGTTCCAAATCCCTGGACCAGCTTGTCCTTACCCCTACCAGAGGTAGCAACATCCTGGACCTGGTCATTTCCAATACGGGTAACAGATGCTCCATGCCAGAAGTCAGCTTTTTGCTAGTCAGGTCCAACCACAAGCTAATCATCCTAGACATCCATACCCCCCCCCGCCTCCCCAATAGGGAAACCACCATAAAAAAACTACATCTCCAAAGCCAACTTCATGCTTCTTAAGTCAGAGTGGCAAACTTCATTACACCCACACAGATGGAAAATAGTGGCATGACTGCTGAATCATATACAAATGCACTGTATAAGCACATACACGAGTGCATGGAGCATGCCATTCCTAACAGAGCCAAGATGCTATTCTTTAGCAAAAGGAAGCCAATCTGGTGGTCCCCTGTCATAAACAAGCTCTACAACAGAAGGAAGAAACTGTTTCAAAAAAGAGTAAAATCCCAGGATTGCAGAAAATCCCTGGTCAGCCTCAGCAAGAAGCTGAGATCCCTCATAAAATCCTCCAAAGCTAGTTACGAAAATAAAATTGTCATGGATTCTAAAGAAAACCACAAAGCCTTCTACAGCTATGTCAAGAATCTCAATGGCAACACTCAGATCTGCTCTGAACTACAATATTTACTGAACCAACTGATATTGCCAACATCCTGGCAGACAGGTTCAGTGCTAACTTCACCCCCACCCCCCAAAAGGCCCATCCCCATACCGGATGATTGCAAAGTCTCTGAAATCACAGCTGCACAGGTAAAGACCGCACTCTCTAAAACCAAGAACACAGCATCCATGGGACCAGGCAACATCCCAGGCTGCATTCTGCATGAACTACAGAACAAACTGGCATCCCATCTAAGTACCATGTTCAACCATAGCCTCACTTCAGGATTTGTGCCTATGGAATGGTGCACAGTGACAATTATCCCACTCTACAAAGGGGGTGCCACCACAGACCCCAGGAACTACTGCCCCATTAGCCTGACGAGCCTGGTCTACAAGGCCATGGAATGCATCATCCTAGAACTTATAAACAAAGACATAGATAACCTCAAACTCTGGACCCCACCCAGTTTGGGTTTGTAAAATGTAGATCATGCCTCCTAAATCTGATTTACTTCTTCAAAGCAGTCACCAGAGCCGTAGACCAGGGTAAGGTGGTGCACACAGCCTATCTTGACCTTACCAAGGCTTTCGACACCATCCCCCACTCTGGTATTATAGATAAACTCACTGGACTAGGCATATATCCCTATGTCACAAGATGGGTGGCCAAATGGCCCACCAGTGAATGTAGCTGACTCCAAATCTGACTTAAAACCAGTGACAAGTGGAGTACCACAGTGTTCGGTCCTGGGTCCTCTCCTGTTTGGTATCTACTTCTCTGAAGTCCAGGCAAATACAGCTGGTCTCTGGCTAACAAAATTCACAGATGACTGCAAACTAGGAGCTATAATTGATTCACCTAAGGATATGGACATTCTACAAAGAGGCCTCACTAAGACTGATGCTTGGTGTCAAAGTCATGGCCTAAAGCTCAGTGTCAAGAAGTGCATTGTCATCCCCTTTGGTAACAATACCATACCCGTGAACTACCACATAGGTGGTAGCCTACTAAACACCAAAAGTGTGATAAGAGACCTTGGGACACAGGTGGACAGTAGTCTCTCCTTTGATAATCACGTTGCCACAGTAGTCAGGAAATCCTTCTATGTGGCACACCTCATCATAAAGGGGTTCTCCTCCAAATAAAGAGAGGTCATCGTTCCTCTGCACTCATCCCTTATCAGACCCATTATAGAGTACAATGCCCCATTTGGCATGCACCTCACAAGACATCTGCAACAGCTGGAAAGGCCAGAGAAATACCTCACTAAGAGAATTACTGGCCACAAACAGTTGCCATACGCCGACCATCTCAAAAAACTCCAGCTCTGCTCTGTCGCATATTGCCTACTCCGAGGTGAGTTCTACCTAATGTAAAAGCCATGTCTAACCCAGATCTGAGGGACATGCCGCACTTAAAGAAATCCCAATCTCTCCGAGCCACACGCTCCAGGGACCTAAACCTTGTCACCACAATAAACAGAACATGCTGGAAGGATAGATTCCTGTCCCAGAGACTTCCCTTGCTCTGGAACAGGCTGCCCATTCATGCCAAGCAAAGCTCCTCATTAGCCCTCTTTAAGAGAAATCTTGACAATTGGATGGGAAATAGGAAATTCACCCCGGGGACCACTGCTGTGACTCTGCTCAACAGGGGCAGAGGAAATTAATTTCTTGGGTGGCAACAGCCATGGAACCTCTTTGGCTAAACTTGTATAGGCCCTAGGGCCAATAGCCTAAGTACTTACCTATGTACCTATAAGTGAGTCTTGTGGTGTTCTAACAACTCATTAAAGACTGCAGTCATGAAATAATGGCATTCATTTGGTTTTCAGGCTTCTATCCTTCAGCGACTCCTGCTAATACATATCCTGTTATCTATCAACTTTCTAAGTGTGTGAGGGCAATTTTTCAGGTGTGTCCCTAATTTATTATTTATTCCCATCATTTGTGCCTTTGTCAACATGCACTGCTGTAAGGGAATATTGGCATACATTTGCTTTCAGACTATGTGTGTTTTGTTACTTTAAGGAGATTTATCACCCGTTATGTGTGCATTTGCACACATTTCCTGCTTTAGTAGGTTGCAGAAGTGTTGTATGGCACTTTAGCAATGCAGGGGGTATGTCACAGAACCTGTCACACACCTCCTGCATTGTTTTCTTGTTGCCAATGTTTATTTCAGTGTCCGCGGACACTGAAATGATCATTATTTCATTTCAGTGTCCACAGACACTGAAACACTGGCATAATATTAGAGTAAAGCTCTAATATTATGACAGTTTGGCTTAGAAAGTGCCATACGGTACTTTCTGAGTGCAGGGAGTGTGTTCAGTGTCTGTGCAGTACTTGAACACGCCCCCTGCACTCGTTCATGGTTCATGTCCATATAGGAAGTACAGCAGCGTGCCTTCATGAATATTCAAGACGTGCTGCTGTTTTAAACGGACACAAACCTCTCCGTGCAAGAATAAGCTTATTCTTGCACAGAGTTTGTTGAATCCAGGGGTAAATATATTAAGTAATTTGTTATGTCTAAAACATGTTATAGTTAAATGCATTTATAAAGTATAAGTACAAAGGCTTTTGCATATTCATGCAGGCAGCATCACAAATGTTTCCAGGCCTTTAGTTTCTAGTAATGTCTGGGTAGTTCCTGTTTGTGTTAAATACAATGTTATTATTTTGGTTTCTTTAAGAAATAAGTAAGCAAATGATAAGCAATGACACATGCATATTAATTGTAAAACTGAAAAAGTAGATGTGAGTGATGATACTTTGCAACAACTCGCGGATTGCAAATGTATGTAGATTTATTTATTGCTCTGGGTTGTTTGTAGGGCGAATATTGCAAAAAAAAATAGCCCTGATGTAGTACCAGTTATTCATTCACTGAAGATGGTACCCCATAGCTATCAGGAAGAGAATACAGCAAAAGCTTAAAAGAATGGAACATCTTGGTATTATTGTTTAACAAACAAAGCACAATGGATGAGTTAACAGTATGGTTAAAGTTGTAAAGCAAGATACACTTAGAATCTGTATATATCCAAAGATCTGAGCAAAATGTTTCAGAGAGAGTGTGTATGTGAGAGAAAGAGTGCTTTCTGTTGCTGATTGTTAAAGAGATTGTGTTAAAAATGTTCTCAGCTAAATATTTTTAATACTAGATGAGCTACAAACAAAACAGGTTGGATGAAGCCATTTCAAAGATATGTAACCCTTATTCTCTTGTGATGGTACAGATCTAAGTGTGCCCTTTGGTGTTTTATTTACGCCAGATGCACTTAAAAGAGCTGTGGCATGAATTGCAGAAGGTCTGGATGAATACTTCATATAAGTGATGATCTACTGGTATGGGATGGGACCAGATAGAAGCAGGACTTGAAGTTGGTCCAATTCTTAAACAAACTTGGTAGTACAGTTTGAAACTGAACAGGAATACATGCCAAGTGTATCTGGTTTCTTTAAACTGTTTTGGTCATTTTCACAAAGCTAGAGTGTCTGAAATCAGATATTGTGAAAATGTAGGTTATTATGGTTATGCAAAAGCTGGAGACTGACAGGTTTACGTTCATACCAATCATGACAGAGGTTACTGTCCCACTAAGGAACTTTTAGATCATAATGTGACATGGGATTGGTCAATAAAACAGGAAGAAAAAACTTTTTTGATATTGATGCATCTAAAGCAGCAGTTGTATTTTAAGTAGATATGAGTCAGCATTGGCTAGGAGCTGTACTGATGCAATGAGAGAGAACAGTTGCAAATGATTCAAGAACATCTCCACAGGAACTTATTAAACGTGCTCAGAAAAATACATTGATGTGAAACAGTCACAGATATATTTATGGTGAACCAGTATAGATTGAGATTAGAGAGCATATTCAGAAAATCACTGCAAGGAATATCACCTAGGTCTCAAAAGAATGTTCTTGAATGTATAGAAGCATGGCTTAAACATTCAGTACAAACCAAACAAATGCACATTGCTAACCTATTACACAGAGTCTATCTTCCAAAATAAAGACAAGTTTATTGTGCAAAGTCTTGTGTGTTCTTCCCATTTACCAATGTCACGTGAAAAGGTAATAGAACTTAAAATGTATATTCTAGACAACAAAGAAATGCAATTTAAGGCATGTTAACTGGGTAAGTGGGCTGTTCTGTGTACCCTTTCAGCCATAACCCAGGTCAAGTAGACAGAAAATGACCAATACAGTCATACAGAGAATACATATTACATATTATATGAATTTAGATGAGCAAATACACAAGATGCATCATATAAATGCAAGTCAGCCGGCAATGAATACATCAGACAATGTAAAAACAGTATAGTATGAGACTTTATGAATTCATTACAGTGTATTCAGGATAACAGTAAGAACTTGAAGAATAAAAAAAGAAATATCAATTATATTTTGAAGAAGGAATCAGCAAAATACTGTATAACAGTAGGAACTCTCCCTTTTATTTAAGTAATATACCAAGGAGAAATATCAGGAGCAGAGGCTAGCAGGGATTAATGTAGAAAGGGAGGATAGCAGAGATAGCAATCTGTATCTCTGAAGTAATTGCAAAAGCATGTCATCTATGATAAAAAAAAAAAAAACTATTTCTCCTCAAAACTTTCGACCCAACAAAACAATCCCAAAATGTTCTGGAAATCAGTTTCCTCCCTTCTTAACCCTGGAACTCAATATAACCCTATACCATCTCCCGATAAAGACCCATACGAAATTGCCCAAGCTTTTAACACTCATTTTATTGACACAATCCAAAAGCTTGTCAACGGTTGCTCTTTACAAACTTGTAAGAGTAAAAACTCTAATGAAAGTAATACGTTTCCCTTCACACTGTCATATCTTGACTCCACCTCTAATAACTGCATCTCCATCAATACCCCATCTACTCTGTCTTTTACCATTGAACCTGTACCCACCTCACTAGTGCGCAAACTGCTCTCTAAATTAAAACCATGCTCACCTTCTTCTGACAGGCTTCCATCTGAATATCTAAAAATTGCTGCAGACTCAATAGCTCTCCCTGTCAGCATTCTCATAAATCAATCTATCGCAGAATCAGATGTTCCACAACTCTGGGAAAACTCAATTATTACTCCCCTACATAAAGGTGGAAATACCAGTGACCTTTCTAACTACCAGCCCATCTCCATACTTTCACCTCTGTCTAAAATCCTAGAAAAGTGTATTCACTTACAACTGCTCAAACATCTCATTGACAGTAACAACTACAGCCTTACTTTCATTTACTAACACTGTATACAAAGCTCTTGCTGCTGGTCTACTAACTTCAGTTATATTAATAGATCTGTCAAAAAATGTTCATACAGTGTCCCACCCTAAACTATTATCTCAGCTTGAGGCAGTAAACTGCTCCCCACACACTTTAACCTGGTTTCACAGCTATCTTCACAACAGAAAACAATCTGTTAAATGGCAAAACAAACATTGTGAATACCTTATCAACAATACAGGAGTCCACCAAGGGTCAATTCTTGGACCCCTGCTCTTTAATGTATTCATCAACAATCTCCATAAAGCTTCCCAGCAAAGTATACTCATTCAATACGCCGATGATTCGACTATTATCACCTCCTCTAACAACTTCCCAGATCTCCTAACATCAACACAAAAAGCATTTACATCAATAGAATCCTGGCTTAATGAGGCTCAACTGCTACTTAATCCCAAAAAATCAAAACTTCTATTTTTCCCACCTAAACCTCCAACTCTAAACTTTAAAATCTTCTTACAAAATAATACTGAAATTGAAATTGTACAAACATTTAAACTACTTGGAGTTATAATTGACGATAAACTCTCATTCGAGAGCCATATTCTTAGCACATTCAAAAAGGCAAAAACTCTATCTGGACAAGTCTACCAAACTAAAATTGGCAAGCAGTCTTCTTCTTCCTTCTCTCCTTTATACTAGCCCCATTTTCACTAACCTCCACTCACATCTGTTAAATAAACTTCAATTATGCTACTACAAAATAGCAAAGTTTGTCTCCATTATGCCAACATGCACTCATCACTGCCTGGCCATTAAATCTCTAAACTGGTTTGAATTCCCCCACTACCTATATTACACCTAACTAGCTCTTACCCATAAATTACTCGATAACCCAAATTATTGCCCTTCTCTTCAAACCATGATACAAACACAGACTCAAGCTAGAACTCTTAGATCTTCTAGCAAACAACTCCTAACCATAACCAAAGCCATTAAAAGAGCTGGCCAATGCCTTTATTTCCATGCTGTCACCAAATTATGGAATGGTCTCCCCCCATCTATTACCCAATTAGACTCTTTAAAAACTTTCAAAACAGCACTAAAAGACCACTTTCTTAACAACCATCTCTACTACTGTAATCACATGATTAAACCACCTTGAGGTTTTGATCCTCAGTCTGCAACTCCTACTAGCCCCCTAACTGTACACATTTCTCTCTCTCTCTCCCTATATATATAAATATATATCAAACCTTCTTACCCTTTTAATACTATGCTATTTAATTTTCTGTAAGTGTCTTTGGAGGTTTTCTCCTTAGGCCTCCACTGAAAATGGGCCCTTGGCCTAGTGGACTTTCCCGGTCAACAAATGTCAAATAAATACATAAATAAATAAATAAAAATTGTTTTCTGTGGAGAGATGAGAGCAAATGTATTTCTTGAATATTTTGAGACAGTTAATCTGCCAGATAATTTCAGACAAGGAGTCCCAATATGCAGGGACCATTTCAGATTTTTTTTTCTCACTGGTAGCAAGAATTAAGGATGACCTAAATAGATGCATCACAACTGAGCTGTGGAGGGAATAGGATGAGCATTTGATAAACAGTGGTTTAAAAAAACTATGAGAAACTAGATACATTACACAGAATACAAACCTCTCTTTCTGACGTAGCCAGAAGATGTACAGCCTCTACTTTCTTAGTGCCATTTTTCCTCTATGCTGCTGAATCTTCACTAACATTCAAGTCTTACAACTGTCCACACTTGAGAAATATTGTAATAAAAAAGCCAAATTTGCCTAGTCATCAACTACCACATCACCTACCTCTTTATCAGCTAACTATAATACACAGACTTCTTTATAAGCCAGAAAATTACATAACACTTAACAACTTAATACAGCACTACTCCCCCAGTAGAATTTATACTACAAAGAAAAATCATTATTAATCACTATAACCAAATGATCTACTACCACTGAAATCCATTTGCTCGGTGTGGTGTAATGGTATTCATTATAGTTCAACAGGTAAATCAGTTTAAGTATGTTGTTTTCTGTAGACTGTAGCCGAGAGGTATTGTATGATTTGGGAAAGTACACTTCACGTGTTTATAGAAAGCCCACCTATTCAAATATGTTATTACACTTTACAAGTTCCCATCCATACTGGCAGAAGAGGGTGGTAGTTAAGGGACAGCTGGTGAGAGCCACCCGTATGACTACCCATGAAGATTTTCAGGGGACAGCCAGACTTTGTTGGATATGTTTTATAAAAGGGGACACCCAACATTGTAGGTAAAGGAGCTCATTAATGAGGTTTCAATAAAGAGGGAAATAGGGCATTTTACCCCTTTTAATTAATAATTTGGATGAAACTGTAAGAGAGAATATGGTGGGAAACAATGAAAGGCGTAAGGAAAGTAACTTTTCCCATGCCCTCATTACCTAATTTCGAAAGTGCTAGGATTAGATGTATTTTGAATAAAAACTGGGGGATATTACATGAGGTATTTGAAAGTTTGGGGGATAAACCCATTATAGTATATAGAAAAGGTTATAATTTCAAACAATTATTGGAAAGTAGGAATAGATTGGTTGAGAGTAACCCCATTATACAAAAATGTGGAAGATGTAACATGTAAATTTATTCTGGTTTGTAATAGGGTAACTGTCAATGGTATAGTTATAGCTATTTGAGGCAAATATAATTGTGAGACTGTGGGGATTGTTTACGTTGCCTTATGTCAAACATGCAATTGTCTTTATATAGGGAAAACAGAGCAAAAGCTCTGTAATCGAAAATATGAACATACGTATGATATAAAGAAAGAGAAGACTGCTAATGCATTATTTAGGCACTTTAGTGAACATAGGGCACCACTGCTTCATATTTGTAATTTTGGAAAATGTTGAAAAGAACCCACGGGGTGGTCCTTGTTCCACATTATTAGAAAAACAGGAGTTGGTCTGGCAGCTTACATTGAATTCAAACAAATGTCCGGGCTTGAATGATACTGTTACCATAGCTCCTTTCTTAAAATTAAAGTCTCTGGGTAGATAAAATAAGTATTATTTAATGCTTCTATTTTAAGGATAGATTTTAGATGGGTACTTTATGCATATGTTGCAGGATGAGAGCATAGGTTTTATTTGTCATATGTTAGATTTTATAAGTTCTATCTGTGTTTTAGTGAAAGAGTATAATACAATAAATTGTATGGTTTTAGCATGTATTATACAAGGAAATAGTGGTTAAGGGTAGGGTTTTCTTACGTCTTTGAGTATTTTGTGAATAGGATCACATGACATGTTTTATGAATGGGGTCACATGAATTGATTTATGTTTTGTGGCATATGATGTTTTACTATGAGTATTTAAACTGAATATATTTATTTAAGCATGTGTCTGATGAAGGTTTCATTACATACAAAACGAAAGCGCTAATACAAAATTGTAACCTGTAGTGTTGTTATTTAGAATTTTTGAGTGGCTGTTACAGGAGTTCTAGTGCTGGGTGCCTGGCATATTTGTTAATTTTTTTGGTTTGTCTTTATTTTGGTTGTTCTTTTTAGGTATTCTGTGACAAGCAAAGTGAAATGATTGGCCACCCATATTCAAGCCTGAGTAATAGAACATTAATGATAATAGATTATCTGGTGTCACTTGTTAGCAAACTAGAAATTTTGTATGATAGTCTCAATTTAGAGAGTACTTTTCAGGTTTTGGTCTCAATGAGCTTGTGAAGACAACCACGGTGGTGCAGTGGTAGCATTGTCGCCTCACAGCAAGAGGTTCTCCTGTTCGATTCTTGGCTGGAGCACCTTCTGTGTGGAGTCTACATGTCCTCCCCATGATCAAGTGGCGTTTGAAAGACATGCGTGAATGGGCGTACTTTCGTTGAAGGTTGGGCACCGAGCTGGCACTTCGGCACCATAAAAATCTTCTGCCAATCATTAGCAGACCAGAGTTCAGCTGTGGCGACCCCTAACCGGAAAAAGCCAGAAAAAGGGGGTCTCAATGAGCTTGTGAAAGGCTAGATGCTTGTCAAGATACTTATATTCCATGACAGAGTGTAGAGGAGAAACTGAACAATCAGCAGCACAGAACTCTTGCATATATAGTAGTTTCTGATGAGTGATAAAGAGCATAAGAGGGATTCCTTTTTGAGTATTCACAATATATTTATTAATATTAAACTAATTCCAAATAGTTTATAAGCCATTTTGAAGTTCATTCTACAAGGTAACTGAGTGTTTATGCTCTCTTGTTAGTACTGTGTCATCTCCATATCAGATACGTTTTGCATGTGGGAGCTGCCAGGGAAGATCATTTATGAACAGAGAAAAGAGGAGTAGACAAAGTACTGACCCTTGGGGATCACCTTATTGATTGTCCTACAGATATAGGTGTTATTACACCCTAAGAGGAAGAAGGTGCAATGAAGGAGATGGCTATTAAACCACTGTACTCCCTCAGTGGAGAAACCTGTCTCTGAAAGTTTGCAAAGCAGTAGAGTGTGATTGATCATGTTAAATATTTTCTTAAGGCCAAAGAAAATAGCTCCTGTCATTTT